>NC_062542.1:4474851-4774851 GCF_022655615.1 Tachysurus fulvidraco
TTGACATGACCATCAGCTCCATCATGATTAAGTATTTCACAGATTCTTCGAGTGAAGATCTCCATCAGCCATGTTACTGTTAGTCTCATTTATGAAAATTAATATGACAGCTATAAATAAGACATATTTCTTAGACACGGGACAAAGACGAAAGTCTCAGCTGATTTTCGGGTCATCAACATATATCGGAGATGCAGATGTTCTGAAATCCTTTCGCTGTGTCTTTGTTAATAAGAACATTTAATGACTGACAACTTCTCCTCCTGTACGTAGTGCTCTACAGTCAGAGATATTTCTGTTGCCTTATGCACATTACCCAGATTTATTGCTTTTGGTGGTCAGGGAATGAATTATTCATGCCTTTGCCAGTCGAGCATCTGGCCTGAAGTAATTTCTTTTAATAGTTGGAATAAATGATTGATGAAGTAGAGCTGAAATGAAATGATATTATAAAAGTAAAAAATGAGCAGATATATAAGCATACAGTATCTTCCTTCAGCCATTCTGTCTCTGGAGTAATGAGATAAAAACGATCGGCCGGCTTGAGTTTGGCAAAAAAGTATGGCTGAAAAATAGAACCTAGTGTGTGTCATTTAATAAATAAGGATATTTTGAACCAGTAGTTTTGGTTGAACAGGACGTAGCAGCATGATTTAGTATTTTTGTACTAATTCTTATACTTTTTGGACCACTGGTCGTGTAACACCATGCACCACTATCTATGTTTTTCTCATTAATTGTTACTTAATTATTTTCATTCGGGAAGTAAAAGTTTGCTTCGAGTCTGAATGTGATTCCAAGCTAGACTAATTCTCATACTGAGTCACATGTTAGAATTGAATTGAATCAAATAGATTTGATTCTTAGAGTGATTCATGGTCAGATTCTAATTTGGACTTGATTCTAATCTGACTTTGACTCAACTTTGAATTCTGATGTGATTCTGATTCAGATTCAGTTACTCTGATAATGAATATCTTCTCATTCTATTAGTCTGATTCTGACTTTTCTGATTATCAAGGGAATCCCCAGCTCTTTCCGAGCCAACAAGGAGAAAGAATCTTTCCAGCAGGTCTTGGGTTAGCCCGAGGTCTATACCGAGTGCCTAATACAGCATGGACCAATATGCATAAATATTAAAAAGTCCCCTAATACTGTTAGAACAGGGTGTAATATGCTTAGACAGTTTGACAACTGAAAATCCAATCTCAACATTGAACTGTGAGCAAAAAAGTATCTTGACAATCTTTGGTTCCCAGTTGTTGCTTTTTTTGTGCGTGCGTCTGTGCAAATCCAATTAGTTCAGAAAGAGGCGTTCGCATTGCTATCTCAGGGTAATGAGTCGATGATGCAGCTGCCGTGTTGTGAGTTTTGGCAGTGAGGCAGGGTGCAGTGAGAGAACAAGAGAGAGAGATGGAGAGGAGGACAGTTGGTTGTAATTGAAAGTAATCGCTCTGGTGGACACATCTTTAATTATGCGTCTTGTCTCTTAAATCGCTGATAAGTGGCTAAACTTGTGGTAAAATAGTGGAGGGGGGTGAGTAGGGTAGTGTGTATAAATAGTGGTGGGGGTGGGGTTCATGGGGTGGATCGCTCACCGTGTTTGTGTGGTGTGTTAACTAATGGGGTATCGTAAAATTTTGTTTGGTTATTTTTCTGTACTATAAAACAGCTTTAATTAGTTAACGTGATTTAACCATAATAACTTAACCCATGGGGGGCACGGTGGCTTAGTGGTTAGCACGTTCGCCTCACACCTCCAGGGTTGGGGGTTCGATTCCCGCCTCCACCTTGTGTGTGTGGAGTTTGCATGTTCTCCCCGTGCCTCGGGGGTTTCCTCCGGGTACTCCGGTTTCCTCCCCCGGTCCAAAGACATGCATGGTAGGTTGATTGGCATCTCTGGAAAATTGTCCGTAGTGTGTGTGTGTGTGTGAGTGAATGAGAGTGTGTGTGCCCTGTGATGGGTTGGCACTCCGTCCAGGGTGTATCCTGCCTCGATGCCCGATGACGCCTGAGATAGGCACAGGCTCCCCGTGACCCGAGAAGTTCGGATAACCGGTAGAAAATGAATGAATGAATAAATGAATGAATGAATGAATGAAACTTAACCCATAAATCCAATCATAGGTTACATGCAGGAATTATATTATATGTATGGGCTAGTATGTTTGACTAGTATGCTTGTTGTATTGACTAACATTTAACACTTTGTATATTGATGGTTAATTTGATCATCCAAAGCAATTACTTATTAAAAAACAATGAAAGAATTAAGAATGACCCTGTAATAGTTTTTTTGTTAATTATATATATTTGCATAATCTATAAATTGACAAGCCGTCACTTTATCCCTGTCCATCTTGGAGGTTGTGATCCCACCTCACTGGTGACTGCTTTTGCTCCAAATGATATATAAAAGTGCTTTTCATTATACTAATACCGTATGAATCAACTTCCATTATGTGATGAAATATGCCATCTGGATGCTCGACTCAGAAGAGCTATATTATGATTGCCATCTATGCCCTTCTCCAGCTTTATATTCAACATCGTTATTTTTCAGTGGACAAATTGCTCAATTGCTCTGTTCAATGGCTTGATTACTGCTCGAGCCTTCAGATTAAAACCAGCCAACATTTCATCAGCTGTCATGTTTACACTGAGTGATACAGCAGACATACCACGCAAGCCGAAACCCGGGAACCTGCCGATCGATCTCGAGGTGGTTCCTTTGCCATGAATTCTGGATTTTTTTTTAATAGCTAATAAATAGCAAATAGGATGCCAATGTGCTGATTATTAATTAATCTTGATTTCAGAGAACAGTTTGGTCTCTAAACAGATGGATTATTGTAACACAGTAGTAACAAAAAAAAAAGATGTGGTGTTAAAGAAGGTCTGTGAAAATGGAGGCTTGTATGAGGCTGTTGCAGGGCTGAAATTTTGAGAACTCTTTTTTCAGATCTTTATTATGATCTGAACTGTTTCGAATTGTATTTAATTATATTTATTATTATTAATAATAATAAAGTCGTGGTCTGATCAGCCGTGGCTGGGTCGCCGGGGCGAGGGTGTCTGATGCTGAAAGACTCGAAACACCCGAGGACCTCAGGTTAGGCAAGGCAAGGCAAGTTTATTTGTATAGCACATTTCATACACAGAGGTCATTCAAAATGCTTTACATAGAAATGAGAAAACAATTTATAAGAGAGGGAAAAAGAAATAAATTAATAAACAAACAAACAAATAAATGAATAAATAAATAATAGGTTACAGTACATCACTGATGATGTGTTCAGGTGCATCTGAAGATGTATTTCAAGAATTATTATTATTATTATTATTATTATTATTATTATTATTATTATTGTTGTTGTTGTTGTTGTTGTTTTATTGCTAATCAGTAGATAACTTTTGTAGACAAGCAAATAAAAACAATAAATAAATGGAAACATGATTAAAACTTATAAATAACAAACACAAAACAAATAGAAAATAATACATGAAATAAATAAATAAATGAACAAACAAATAAACAAACAAATAATTAAATAATTAAATAGCACTAAGCACTATCCACTACACAGTCTAAAATCAGCTTTTTTAGTTGTTGTTGTTGTTGTTCTTGAATTTTTTCACAAAAGTGTTGTTTTGAACACTTGAGTTTTCCCACTGCTCTCATTAGTAATCTTGTTAACTCATGAGAACACAGCACAGATGCCGACATCGTGCCTGTCCTCCAAACCGAACTGGGCATCGTATTAATGGCATCTGTGTCTTGTTGTACCAACATGCAAGCAAGCCATGAAACACTCTAGTGACTACGAGCTAACAGCATGGTTTTTTAGCCATGATGGTTTTTTTTTATGACGTTTTTATTTTTTTGTGTTCCGAGTCACATGGTACATTCATGTTGTCACGCTTGACTGGACCCACATTGCCACAACACAGCTTAACCTTCTCACTCATCATTCTCTCTATAGTACAACTCATTATATACTATACTGTACTAATATAAGGTACTATAATACAACTCTTTCACTGTCACATAAACGGCAGACTTTCAGCATAATCAGCAACTAAACAATTTACAATAAAGAAATGGGTTTTTGTTGATGTACTGTATAGTGCCATTTTCCGTACGGAGAAAAGGGAAGAAAAGGAGTCAACAGTGTCAGCGCTATGGAGCATTCAATAAGTTCCACACTGCAGGAGTGAAGGCTTTGTGATTTTGGGGTTTGTCTTTACCAGTACACCCTGTTGTGTTTTTATACTTTACTTAATACAGCGTCCAGAAAAAACTTTCCTAAAACAGAAATCCTTCATCAACTGTGCGAGCAAAGGGCTTGAAGCAGTGGGAGATGAATACTTGCAGTTTCACCTCCTACAGCTTTAGAAGCACTTGGTTTCATGGTGTTTAAGCGACAATAAAACTTGCTATGGTAGATTTTCTAGCTTTCTGGCCTTGAACACACACTATAAATATCTTAGTTTTTTATTTTTCCAACTAATAGATGACCATTATGTTCCATCCAGTGCCTAATTTCAGCAAGGAGCCAGGAACAACAGGGGACCTAAAACCGAACCTTGAGGCTCTTTGTATATCTTGACTGGCAGGTTTTCAGATTACTATTTTTCTCTTAATACACTCTACTATACATGTAAAAATATTTTCCATAGGGTTCTACATAGACACCAAGGTTCTGTAGAACCTTCTCACCATGAAAGGGTATATGTATAACCCGGTGGGGTTAGTCCTGAATGGGTTAGATTTCCAAATCTATCCTATAACCCTGTCGGTAGCAATATCTCATAAATGTTGTTGATTTTTTTTTTTCCAGTAGCTGAATTGCACTATTATTGGAATCTAACCTTCAACTACGTTTATTAGATAATAATTACAAATACTGGACTGCCTTTTATTTTAAATCACAAAAAGTCTTAGTTTTACATTAAACAAAACGATTTAAACCAGTGAGCAATATCCTCCCCAAAATGGATCTTCATAAGTCCCTGCTGACTTCCTCCTCTGAGAGGCTGCGAGTCAATAAGCACGATTTCATCTCAGCCCTTGGCAAGCTCCAGCAATTGTAATTACGCTGACATATTGAGGCAATTAACTCATCTTGCCTTAAATCTGCTCTGTATCATATATCACACCGCTTACTTGGGCATAGCTTTAAAAAATGTAATACGTCGACCAAGGAAAGGATTTGACTACATCTAAGAAGTAGTCAGTTTTTTTGTAGGTTATTCTACAAATGGGCAACAGATTAAAGAAAAAACTAGTGGCTCAGCCCAATCAAATAGATCCGAAGTGAGTTAGACAGCACGCTGTAGTGGCATCATAAAAACACAGTTTGAGAGAATAACCATTGGAAAAACATTTGTCAATGTTCATTGAAGCTGTTCTGGTAACTCGTGGTGTCCCGACACATTGTTGGCTCTTGCATGAATTTGACAAGCTGCAGGATTTCTGCATTTAGGTGTATAAGTCTTTAGAATATGCTTAAGGTTAACTTCTGAGTTGACTCTAAAATAGAAGTTAAAAAACAATTGAAAGAAATTAACCTTTATAATGTTAAGGACATTTCAGCTGATAGTTTGCGGTGTTTTGAGTTCAAATCCCAGGACTGTCAGAAGTCCTATTGGTCTCTTAACCCTCAACTGTAGAGCTTAGAATGAATTCTGACTCACTATGTATGTGTGCTAAATGTAAAAATGGTATGCTACAAAGTGCTTGCACAAGTGTTGATGGTGTTTTGGGGCACGTTTGGAATTTTATGTACACTGCAGGTACTGTAGGTGTTTGAGGGCAACAGGGCTTTGAAGCTGAGTGGCTGGGAAAAGTCTGGCAGTAACAACATTTAGTTGTAATATCATTCTTTTGTAAGAGAATAAGAAGAATCCTAAATTAAATAATGTGTGTGCAAAGTCTGCAATAAAAATTGGTTTTCTCTTCTGCTTTCACGTTTGGACTAATAAATCATTATGAAAGCTGTATTATTTCTTCTGCTTATTATTAGCTGCCTGGACAGATCAATAGTATCCTTTAACCTGCGGGACAGTTTAGTGAGAAATTATCTCACTATTGGACCCACTAATGTGCTGTAATGTTTCAAACAGAACTGAGTTATGGCACAAGATTTCAGACTGGAAAACGTTCATATAGCAGTTATAGGACTTTTCATTTGGCGGCTTTGGAAGGACCAAATTACAGAACTGCCAGAGAGCCACTGTTGTGCCTGTGAGAATGGAGATGTGTTAGTAATGTAGTGTTGGGTATTTAGAAGGGAGGTGTGGTGTGCTTGGAATGTGGTGTTTTTGAGAACGGTGGTGTGTTTGGATTGTAGTGTTTGTGAGAACGGTGGTGTGTTTGGAATGTGGTGTTTGTGAGAACGGTGGTGTGTTTGGAACGTGGTGTTTGTGAGAATGGTGGTGTGTTTGGAATGTGGTGTTTGTGAGAACAGTTGTGTGTTTTGATTGTGGTGTTTGTGAGAATGGTGGTGTGTTTGGATTGTAGTGTTTGTGAGAACGGTGGTGTGTTTGGATTGTAGTGTTTGTGAGAACGGTGGTGTGTTTGGATTGTAGTGTTTGTGAGAACAGTGATGTGTTTGGATTGGGGTGTTTGTGAGAACAGTGGTGTGTTTGGTATGTAGTGTTTGCAAGAACGGTGGTGTGTTTGGAATGTGGTGTTTGTGAGAACAGTGGTGTGTTTGGATTGTAGTGTTTGTGAGAATGGTGGTGTGTTTGGAATTTGGTGTTTGTGAGAACAGTGGTGTGTTTGGATTGTAGTGTTTGTGAGAACGGTGGTGTGTTTGGATTTTACTGTTTGTGAGAACGGTGGTCTGTTTCGTATGTGGTGTTTCTGAGAACGGTGGTCTGTTTCGTATGTGGTGTTTGTGAGAACGGTGGTGTGTTTGGTATGTGGTGTTTGTGAGAACGGTGGTGTGTTTGGTATGCATCTTAATTTTCCATTTGTTTGTGTTTTGCAGAGTGGAGAGGCTTCTGTTTTTGAGGTGAATATCCGGTACGTTGGAGGCCTGTTGTCTGCCTACTACCTGACTGGAGAAGAGGTAAGATCAGAAAAACCTTCTTTTATACTTCCTTATTTTACTGCATCAGATATACTGTAGATTTATGTCCAAAAATCAAAACCTTTTATTTCTGTTACTTTTTCTTTTTTTTATTTAATATTTAAGGTTCATGAATAAGAGAAGATCTTTTATATTTTTTTGACATCAGGCACACACACACACACACACACACACACACACACACACACACACACACACACACACACACACACACACACACAAGCACATGGATACACCAACCTTTCCCACAGGAGTAAAAGAGATCCACTGCCATAACTTGCCTAGACTCATCGCTTCATTGTAGAGAATAAAAATCATATCCGTCTGAAACTAATGGCCGGGAAATCTGTCGATACACAGAGTCTAGAGTCAGCTTCACACATATTGACTGAAAATCTGAAAGAGTCAGAGAAGAAGAAAGACGTGTGGAATTTTCCTGCCATTTTAGCTTTTTTGCTTTGAGCGGACGCTGCTGGGATTTACAGTAGTGCGAGGGGAAACGCCTCATTTACACCACTGTGAGAGCGTACAGTCCACCCGGGGAGAGCGCCGACTCTGTAAGAACATCAGTGTGAAAAAGCTCTTAATAGAGCAAATGTTCAAGATTTAAGGCTTTTACTCTTTGCTTAATTAACATGATGAACATCCACAAGCGCGGCTGTTACAGAGGAGTCGCTTCATTTTGTTCAAACCTTTGGATGCTGTTTAGAACAGCACGATATCCAGCATGTTGTAACACTAACATGACCAAAAAAAAAAGCTTTTCTTTCTTATTAGTGTTCTTTATTTTTATTTATTTATTTATTTATTTATTTATTTATTTATTTATTCTTTTATTAATTATTGCCAATTAGTTTGTTTTTTCTTTCTTCCCTTTGTCAGAAAACCGGGGTTAGGAACAGACCAAACTGTAAAAAAAAAACACAGTTTAATAATAAAACAAACGAAACCAAACATAGACAAAACAAAAGACAAGGATTCTAAAGGCAACACGGCTAAATAGTGAGGACAGTTAGACACATAAGGGACAGGTGTGCTGAGGTGGGACGGAACACACGAGCGCAGGCTGACACGTGAACACAAGACATAAACAAAAGGCACATGAAAAATGTCCAGGCTAAATCCTGACACTCTTAGTTTGATTAAACATCCAGCTAGCAATGTATAGTATTATTAACTATTTCTTTCTTTCTATCTTTCTTTCTTTCTTTCTTTCTTTCTTCCTTTCTTTCTTTTTATTTATACGGTTTTTAATTGCATATGTTCTTTCTTTCTCCCCTTTGCTCATTTATTTATTCCTTCATTTATCAACTTATATATTTTTGTTCTTTAGTCGTTCCTTCCTTCCTTTTTTCCATCTATCTATCTATCTATCTATCTATCTATCTATCTATCTATCTATCTATCTATCTATCTATCTATCTATCTATCTATCTATCTATCTATCTATCTATCTATCTATCAACTTATATATTTTTGTTCTTTAGTCGTTCCTTCCTTCCTTTTTTTCATCCATCTATCTATCTATCTATCTATCTATCTATCTATCTATCTATCTATCTATCTATCTATCTATCTATCTATCTATCTATCTATCTATCTATCTATCTATCTATCAACTTATATATTTTTGCTCTTTAGTCGTTCCTTCCTTCCTTCCTTCCTTCCTTCCTTCCTTCTTTCCTTCCTTTTTTCCATCTATCTATCTATCTATCTATCTATCTATCTATCTATCTATCTATCTATCTATCTATCTATCTATCTATCTATCTATCTATCTATCTATCTATCTGTCCATTCATCCAATAAAGCTGGTATCATATGTCGAGTCACACAAACACTCCTTGCATTTTTATGGACATTGAAGCAAGTGGCATGAGGAGATTCTTCACTTAATTCACTACTCTTTACTCTTTGTGTGTGTGTGTGTGTGTGTGTGTGTGTGTGTGTGTGTGTGTGTGTGTGTGTGTGTGTGTGTGTGTGTGTGTGTGTACTGTATGTGTGTGTACTGTATATGTGTGTGTGATAGAGATTCTAGATAAAACAGTATTTCCTTATAGTTATCTCTGCACTGGAGTGTTTTATCAGATCAGAATAGCTTGTGGCTGATGCTGCACCATACTCAGTTTACAGCCTCTTACTTACACACACACACTCACACACACACACACACACACACACACACACACACACACACACACTCACCCACATACACATAAACCCACGCACATATACACACAGTAACTATAAGGTACTCAAAAACCTCCTAGAACTGTACAGATATATATCGTCTGACACGCCGCATTTGTGTCTAAAGGCGATGGATTTGTTGTCCTGCATGCCACTAGACAGAGTGTGTTGTCTGCATTTTCCGACGGAAGTGTCAATATAGCTTAAACTCCTTCTTTGAGCCCATCATATACGTGTGTATGGGTGGGAGTGTGTGTGTGTGTGTGGGTGGGTGGGTGCCTGGGGGTATGCAGCAGCAATCTATTAGGTTCAAGCACCCAGTGCAGTGATCAATTCTCTAGTACTGCTCATGTTTCATGACCCCTGTGAAATGCCTCCCTTTGTGTGACCTTAGGATCTGGTCTTCTACACGCTTTCTTATACTTACTCCTGTCGTTTGAAAGAGAGATTCAGTACGGCTGCTTGTTCATCCCTTCATCTGTTTTCTCCTCACATGCCGCGATTCCCGAACACATTTCACAGAGAAAGTAACTCTCACACACAGATTAGATTAACACCCGCCTGCTGGCAGTCGAGTTGTTTGGGGTGCAGGAATTAGTGTTATTGGAAGCGAAGCCGTCTCTCGTCTCAATAATTTTGTCCTGGTCGATTGTTCCCGTCCTCCGAGTTGTCACTTTCATGGTGTTTTATGGCGACAGTCATTAAAAAGACACCCGATGGTCACTGTTCTGTTTTAATTTGCACAGCAATCTCTCTGTCACATCTCGCTCTGAGCAGCAGAATCGATTTATGTAAAGCTCTGCGCTTTATCTTTCTGTGATTTCAGAGACCAATAAAACACTTGTGTGTGTGTGTTTATGAAATTTGCTTTATGCTGCTGTCCCAATAGCTTAAAATCAAGCTCAAATCTTGACCATACCAAAGCCAGGAGCCTGAAAGAGCATAATTGTTCATCTGTAGGTTCTGCTCTCATCTTGCAGTTTCCATGGTGATGAACAATATGTGCTTGGGCTTGTTTGATTGTGGTTCTAGCCCTGTCTTCACCCTCATCCTGTCATTGCTTGCTACCTGATTGTGCTCACCTGTTTTGTGTTTAGCTCTGATTGTTTTCGCTATTTAAAGAACTGTAGGACTTCCAGCTTTGAGATGTTTTCTGTATGAACTTGGATTTGTTTTAAACTGTAGTTGTATTTCTACTTGTATTTGTCAATCTCGAGTATTATTCTCAGTAAATGTCGTTTTTGTCTTGACCGAGAGTTATATAATGTAGAATTAAAGATTTTGCGCTTTCTTTTCCGTTCATATGAACGACGTTATGAACAAAAAAATAATTCCTTCTCCTGGAAAGCAGTTAAATCAACGGTACAGCGCATCAAAACCATCAAAAGGTTTTTTGATAGATTTCTCTCTCGAGTTTGTCTCGGTCTGGTCTTCAATCAGACCCAATCTTCACTCGTTCTCAACCTTCTTCACGGTTCATGACTGTAGCTGAGTTCTAACCCTGTCAAACGTTTCCTGGAAATCTGATTGGTCGATAGCAGCCACGCTGTTCAACTAAAGTCCTATTCGGACGGGATTAGTTTTACGTGGGGACGTGGGGGGTAAAGTAATTATTACCAGAGCTTCTCTGTGATTTTAGTCCCGTCCGAATGTGCCATCTCGGTAATCATTACGGACAATGTCCGTAAAGATTACGGCAACTTTTACCTCCTGTAAAAAGGTCCGGAAAAATTACCTCAGGTAATACTAATCCCGTCCGAATCGACCCGCTGTAAATATGTACGGTAAAATTCCGTCATTTCCTGTTTAAAAGTAGTTTTTGGTGCGTTTTGCAAGCTTGGAGGCGCCATGTTGTCTGTTTGTCTTGTCTGTTTCCCGCGCGAATTGGCCAATTAACATTACAGGCGTCCTGAGGTAAAATTGCATTACTCCACGTCCCCACGTAGAACTAGTCCCGTCCGAATAGTGCTTAAGAAATAAATGAGAAATTCGGTTATGTAGTAACAAATTTGTGGATCAGACTTTAACCTCCTAAGACCCGAGCTTTGGTTCGGCCTTGAATTTTAGATGCAGTGACGTCCACGTATGTGGACACCAGGTCGTAGGAGGTTAATCAGAGTTTCTGAGAAAAAAGCTTGTTGTGGAAGTTCTGAGGTTCGAGAGATTTAAAGAATAAAGTATAACACTGGTAGACACGGGCAAGAATAAAAAGGTTACACAATGTATTGTGCTCAGCTGTGCAGCAGGACGCAACACTCAACATGTAGCATGAGGGATGAAGGGTCACGATCATTGATTACATCAAGATTTTATAGACAGAACTCAAGAAATCAGAAGATATGTACAGTAAAAGCAAAACATCATCAATCATTGGCTCAAAATTACCGCATGCTCATCTCCTGACCAAGCTGATCTGACCAGACCAAGGACCTGTTGCACATTGTTTATGGACAACTCGTCCCCAGTCCCTACTGCCCTTGTCATAATCTTAACAAAACAACTGATGACAACGTCAGTCTCTGGTCATGAAGCACATAGGGTATAAGCATTGGAAGGACAAAGCCTTATGAGCATCTAAAGATTACAAATTTCCACCACACAGTTACTTGAACGTAATGGAGGACCCCGATGGAGGACCACACCCAAAAACATCATGATCACTGGTACAATGCATGAAGCCAACAAGCTGAAGTAAATCCTGCCATTTAAAACGACTTGATGGTTTTCTGTATCGATTTTGTCTCGCTCTCACCTTTATTTAGACTCAATCTTGACTTGATCTCAGCTCTCTTAAGACTTGGCCTTGACTCCGTCTCAGCTAGTACTTTATCGTTGCCAGGTCTTTACTTATTGCGAAACTCTTTTACTATCTTTCAGCTCATTTATGCAGACCAGGCAGATTTATCCCCAGTTTTGAAAAGTTTTGTGTCTGCAGTGTTGTATCATAGCAGCCTGAAATTGGCAACGTTATTTAACGGAATAAAGTTTTTTAAGAGTTTTAGATTATTAAAGTGGTTCTGTTTGGGAAATGTTATTGGATTCTGCAAGAGAGCAAGAGAGAGAAATGAAAAAATCTCTTGTCTACCTTGTCCTGGAAGAGAACTGAACAACACACCGGTCACAACCAATCACATCTCATTTATTGCCTATCGGTTCATTAACTAGTGCAAATAAACTTTTCCCTTTTCTTTGTTGCTGTTGTCACACCATCACACACTACATCACCCACCTAATACAGTACAGACCAAAAGTTTGGACACACCTTCTCACTCATGTAGATTCACACTGAAGGCATCAAAACTATGAATGAACACGTGTGGAATTATATACGTACATAACAAAAAAGTGTGAAACGACTGAACATATGTCATATTCTAGGTTCTTCAAAGTTCTCCACCTTTTACTTTGATTACTGCTTTGCACACTCTTGGCATTCTCTTGATGAGCTTCAAGAGGTCGTCACCTGAAATGGTCTTCCAACAGTCTTGAAGGAGTTCCCAGAGATGCTTAGCACTTGTTGGCCCTTTTGCCTTCACTCTGCGGTCCAGCTCACCCCAAACCATCTCGATCGGGTTCAGGTCCGGTGACTGTGGAGGCCAGGTCATCTGGTGCAGCACCCCATCACTCTCCTTCATGGTCAAATAGCCCTTACACAGCCTGGAGGTGTGTTTGGGGTCATTGTCCTGTTGAAAAGGTGGTGTGTCCAAACTTTCGGAAGGTGTGTCCAAACTTTTGGTCTGTACTGTACTTTTGGCCTCATAATGTCATTTTAAAAAGTTTTCTAGTTAAAAATAAGTTTAACAAGCAGTAAATAAAAGACTAGTGCAAAGCAAAAAGTAGATAAGTAGACACTTTTGTTGTCAGACTTTTCCTTTATACTCTTGTCATCCTACCTCATGCCTGCGCCCGAGTCTAATGTGGGTTTATCACGTCCAGCATTTATCACATCCACAGTGGGATCGACACACAGCTTATTGTTCGGTCTGGGGAAAAAAAAATTGCCTGGGAATGATCACACAAGTGAGATTCCTTTCATTTGATGCATGTGCAACAATTGTGTTTTGCACAGAGCTTGTACATGTTCAGCATTCCCACAGTGCCGCCTTTCAGCTCCTCGCACCTGAATTTATTCTTTATTTGCGAGTCGCTTGGTAATTGGACTGCGGGGTTCGTACGGGGGGCCTCGGCACACGCTCGGGTCCGAACAAAAAGCGAGAGAGTTACGGAGATAGAGAGAAAATGCTGCTTAGATATCTGCATGGAATTTTCTTGCTTTATTAAGAACGATTTTATCGATCGGTCGAGCTTAACGGTAACATCAGGCCACAAGATGCACAGTACAGACCAAAAGTTTGGACACCCCTTCTCATTCAAAGAGTTTTCTTTATTTTCATGACTATGAGAATTGTACAGTAGATTCACACTGAAGGCATTAAAACTATGAATTAACACGTGTGGAATTATATACGTACATAACAAAAAAGTGTGAAACGACTGAAAATATGTCATATTCTAGGTTCTTCAAAGTTCTCCACCTTTTGCTTTGATTACTGCTTTGCACACTCTTGGCATTCTCTTGATGAGCTTCAAGAGGTCGTCACCTGAAATGGTCTTCCAACAGTCTTGAAGGAGTTCCCAGAGATGCTTAGCACTTGTTGGCCCTTTTGCCTTCACTCTGCGGTCCAGCTCACCCCAAACCATCTCGATCGGGTTCAGGTCCGGTGACTGTGGAGGCCAGGTCATCTGGTGCAGCACCCCATCACTCTCCTTCATGGTCAAATAGCCCTTACACAGCCTGGAGGTGTGTTTGGGGTCATTGTCCTGTTGAAAAGGTGGTGTGTCCAAACTTTTGGAAGGTGTGTCCAAACTTTTGGTCTGTACTGTATATAACAAAAATTTATAAAGGGACACTTCTCTCCTTTTTTCAGCGCTTATTATGTTTTATTCCCGTGACTATAATTATACAGCACTTCATCACCTGCCTCTTTTTCCCTTTGTTGCATTTAATTGATGTATTATTAGGCTTATTAGGCATAATTTATTTATTACTAGGCTTATTTATGATTCGATTACGTGGAGTGTCTGCCATACAATCGTGCCGTACAAGTGTGAACGACTGGTTACTATAGAAACCATAATGTATTAGAAGGAGAGCAGTAATATCAAACCTGTGATTTGCATGGCATTATTGTACAATAATAGGTTGAATTAAAAATAAACACGAATCCTATGATGGTGGTTAAACATTAGTCGCTTTAGCATAATCTCTCTTTATCTCCCTCTCTCTCTCTCTCTCTCTCTCTCTCTCTCTCTCTCTCTCTCTTTCTCTGTAATTAAGTCAATAGCGCTCCTTCATGTTTCCCATCACTTTGTCTTCACCTGCCCATGAACATAAGAGAAAGAGTGCTTTTGTTAAGGCAGTAGTATGAACTGTGTGTGCACTCTGATGTAAAACCCCTAAGGGAGGTCGAGTTTGTTCCCAAATGTCCCTCTGAAAGCTTTTTTTCGACTCTCGCTCTTCTTTTTTACGCACTAATTGGCTGGTTTGATTCAGCAGACAGCTGTTCACACTGTGGCTTTAGCACCTGCTTAAGATGAAAAAAGAAGTAAGTAAAGGGTTGAGGCTGAAAGGCGACGTTTCATTTTAGTTACTGCTTGTTTTTATTTATTTATTTATTTATTTTTTATTGCTTTGATTTTGTTTCTCTCGGATCAGTTGAGGAAAAAAACCTAAAACACAGCAGAGTGAAGTCAGGTGTTGATTATTGGTAGTAGATCATATACCCACTGTATTGGAAGCATGTTTGACTCGGACCGCAAAGGTTTGGGGTTTAATTCTTGAGGATTCTTTCATTCTGTTTTTTTTTTTGCGGGTTTCCACCAGGTTCTCTGGTTTCCTCCCACAGACCAAAGACGTGTTATAAGCCGATTGGCATCTATAAATTGTCCAGAGTGTGTGAATGGGTGTGTGAGTGTGTGTGTGTGTGTGTGTGTGTGTGTGTGTGTGTGTGTGTGTGTGTGTGTGTGTGTGTGTGTGTGTGTGTGTGTGTGTGATTGTGCCCTGTGATGAGTCCCTCAGCTTGTAACTTGAGTATACAGGGATTGATCCCCAGGCTCTCTGCAACCACATGTAGGAAAACATTTCAGTTAGAAAATGGAAGGATGGATCAATGAATGGATAAATGTATGGTTGGAAGGATGGATGGATGGGTGGCTGAATGGATGGATGGATGGATGGATGGATAAATGGATGGTTGGAAGGATGTATATAAGGATGAATGGATAGACTGATAAATGCATGGATGGATGAATGGAAGGCTGGATAAATAAATAGTTGTATAGATGGATGAATAAAAGGGTGGATGGATAAATGGGTGAATGAATGAGTGGATGGATGGAAGGATTTACAGTATGTAGGGGCGGATGGATGGATGCGTTTATGGATAAATGGGTGGATGAATAAATTAATAGATGGATCTATTGGATGGATGGATGGTTGGATGGAGGAATAGGTGGATGGGTGGCTGAATGGATGGATGGATAAATGGATGGTTGGAAGGATGTATATAGGGATGGATGGAGGGTTGGATGGATGGATTGATAAATGGATGGATGAATGGATGGATGGATGGAAGGCTGGATAAATAGATAGTTGTATAGATGGATGAATAGATGGGTGGATGGATAAATGGGTGAATGAATGAATGAATGGATGGATGGAAGGATGTATGTAGGGGCGGATAGATGGATGGGTGTATGGATAGATGGGTGGATGAATAAACGAATGGATGGATGGATTCATGGATCCATCCATCCATCCATCCATCCATCCATCCATCCATTGATACCTCCACTTCAAATACAGTCACGTCAATATTACATCATCATGACGCTTCAAGCGCACACTTGTCTCAAATAAATAATATACAAACAACACAATATGTGTGTAGAGAAACTTTGTGCTGATCTACATTTATGTGGAGACTTTGGAGAGGCGTAATTGTCTTTTCTTGTTTTTTTTTTTCTTTTCCTGGCTGTGGAGGAGTAGCAGATTAGTTTTCAGCTCCGTCAGTATTGCTGATTATCCCGAGTGTTGGATGATTCCCTCAAAAAAGAAATGAATCGTCACAACCTAAGCAACCTAAATTATTTCTGTACGTCTGTGAATCTTTCATGTTTTTTTTTTTTATTACTTCCATACATTTTCTCCTACTTCTACACTTGTAACGTGTAAAGTGAAGAATATTTTGGGGGAGGAAAAAAAAAAGTTCTAATTTCCACAACTGATTTTTTTTTGTATATTTAAATGTTATACGTTGATATTTCGTATATATAAATCGATAGGTTTAGTGACTGATGCTTACTTCTTTTATTTTGCTTATGTAGCTTCTAAATAGCGACTATCAAAGCTACGCTCACACAGATACGGTGATTTTAGTCATCAGGACGCATTTTTACTACCGGTTACCATGGTAATAACTAGCGTTCTGCCTGACAACAGATCAGTTTTCTTGCCGCTTAAATGGAACATTCCAGATGGAGATTTGGTGATAGTTTGTAAAATTCAGCATCATATCTCCAGAGATCAAGGATCGTCGTCACGGATCAGTCGACGGCCGATCTCCTCTGAAGTCACCAGCTCTCACTGAACATTAATGATGACTGTTTGCTTATCTGTTTGGGATTTATTCTTCTTCAAACATTGAAACACCGGATCATCGAAACAAATTGAAATGAATGACCCGTACGTTATAAAACAGCGCTATTAACCCTAATCACTGACTGCATTCGGGGTGAAAGGAAACATTGCAGACATTTCTATTTTTTCCTGAAGGAAGAAAGAGATCTCAGAGCAGAGGTCTTCTCGGGTCTAAAGAAATGACCCGAATCACTTTTTACGTGCATAATTTTTTATTTATTTAAAGAAAGACCCGACCCGAGACAAGCCCGAAAAGACACGACCCGACGGCAATTTCTTTTTAACTCGACTGGACCCGAATGTTGCGTGACTCTACACTAAAGTAACCGCTACAGAGTGGATTCAAAATTGATTGACAGGTCTGTTTCAACGAAAATTAGCTTACCGCCAGCCACACGTCGCCAGCCACATGTCGCAAGCGGTCTTGGCAAACAGAGGAGAGGTCGGAAAAGGACTCGAGTCCATGCACACACACGAGATACAGTAGTTCGGGTCTTCTCGGGTCCGTTCGGTAAAAACGCATTCATTTTAAATTACCCGAGACCCGATGCCGCTATTATTATACCCGACCCGTGTCCGAGGCAAACGTGAAACGCTCGGGTCTCGAGTCGGACCTCATGATTTTGGATCTAAGTGGACCCGTGAAGACCTCTACCTTAGAGACCTTCTTGGAGATTTATTCATGCTTACTGTATATACGCAAGTGCTATTTTATCGTACTATTTTAAGCCCAGCTTGTGATGGTTTGAAAGCAGCCAGCGATTTATTACAGCGATCGTTCACGATTAGAAACGACGATCAGAACCTGTCTCAATCGACTCGAGTTGGGAAAAAAAAAGAAGGCGAAGCTGCGTTTATGGGTGAAAGGCCATCGTTTTAGATGGCAGGAGAGCGATCGATGGTAGAGGCACGCGTCATCGATCACAGCGTGGTGGGGGCTGATTTGTGAGTAAAGAGAGGAAAGCGAGATGGATGCACTGAGAGAGTAACACTGATTTAGGCCGAAGTTCTGCACTAGTGACTGGAAAGTGAGTTCGCGTAAGGAAAAGCCACCAGGTTCTTGTGGTTAAATTCACAGCACAGCCAATTCACGTTTAGCATTTTGGGACGGATCGCTTTCTTTCAGTGCAGTGATACGATTGAGATGTATTCGAAATATTTGCACAACTGGAAAACTTTACAGTATCCTAGCGCTTAACTGATTTAGGTTTGAATTAGCTAGTCTTCTTATTTCTTAAAATTTACACAATTCTCCTGCTAAAATTTTCTTCTTGACAAATGAGTTCGTCCAGCGTCGTCTACAGTGTTAGCAGTCAGAACGTCCGGGGAGTTTGTACATCGTGATGGATTTTACTCCTTAGTCCTCCACTTGCATTTTAAATGAACGCTTTAGATCATCGTGGCCTCTGAGAGGCGGAACGTGAACCCAAAGAGCGATCCGCTTCAACCTCCGGAGACGGTCGAACAGACCGGAACCGTACGTGTGCTGCATGCGTTATGTATTTAAGCCTTGCATACTTTTGCATTTCTTTATGGCAAATTGATTTTAGTGCAGAAAAGACCTCAGGATGGATGAATAGTGTAAATGTGGGCTGTTGCTTTATCCAGTTTATGGCGTGTGTATACGAAGTGTTTAACTAGCATCGGATTTTAATTAAGCACATAAAAGCAATGTGCTAAGGAGAGAAGGGCTGAGGTCCATTATGAGCTAAATAATGAATGGGGTAATCTTGTAGCAAGGGACCGACTATTAATTAGAGCCCTGATTTGTTCAGACAGACTTCGGATGACTGGATGAGCCGTCGTTGGATACTGTAAGTTCATTCATTTCCATGTTTCTTAAGCAGGGAGCTGACCATGGGCAGGTTTGAATCATTTCTCTAGTGTGGGTGGTGACTAAGGAGGTTCTCCTCATGAATTTGCTAACAGTTTGTCCTTGTACTCGTGCGCTTCAGGTACCTGATGATTTACTTATTCAACCAAGGAAATTGTGGAAGTATGAACACTTTATGCACTCAATACTCACAGATAATGGAAAAGGGGTGGAGCTACCAGGCATTTTAAAACTATAGTTTATTCTGCTGAAGCTAGCAGCATCACCTTACGTGTGTTTGACATCCTCTGCCATCAACTACTTCCTGTTTGTAAAGCAATGCTAGCGTTTCTTTTGAGACTATACAGTACTACCTATCTAAAATTCATACTAGACACTAGTATACAGAGTGTAAGTGTATAGTGTATATTGTGTCATTTGGGACACAACTATATTATACTGTATACATAGAAATATTAACACTGTTTAACCTACATGGTTTATTGACTGCTGTTAAATACTCATCTCTCTCTATCCGAACTTCTCGGGTCACGGGGAGCCTGTGTCTATTTCAGGCGTCATCGGACATCGAGGCAGGATACACCCTGGACGGAGTGCCAACCCATCACAGGGCACACACACACTCTCATTCACTCACACACTCACAAACTACGGACAATTTTCCAGAGATGCCAATCAATCTACCATGCATGTCTTTGGACCGAGGGAGGAAACCGGAGTACTTGGAGGAAACCCCCGAGGCACAGGGAGAACATGCAAACTCTACACACACAAGGTGGAGGTGGGAATCGAACCCCCGACCCTGGAGGTGTGAGGCGAACGTGCTAACCACTAAGTCACCATGCCACCTGCTTTTAAATACATTATCCACAATTAAATAATAGTATTCTTGAATCAGGGAAGCTTCCTATTATAGATTTGAGTGTCATGTGGTGGAAAAAATGGCTTTCAATGGAAATACGTGAGGAACAGGGCAATTTTAACCACACCCTCTGACTGATGAGTGTGTCAGGGGGTCACTCAGGCCACTCCAATCCATCACCAGTCCCTAAAAATCTGACTCTGATTGATGTCGAGAGGAAGCTGATACTGTATGATCAGTGGACCATCTGGTCTGCCATGGTGCTGTGGTGGTTCCATGCCAACTAGATGGTATAGAGGGGGTTGAAAAACAGATGTTCTTTACCATATGTAGAGCTATAATGAGACAGACAGGAAGGTTTATATATTTGGATAAAATATATAAATATATTATTGGTGAATGTTTGATTGAAGGGTTGTTTAGGAATTGGTTGTTGATTCATTTCCCCCAAACGTGCAGTATTCATTGTTTTACAGTCAGTTCATCTTCAGCGGCTTAGAGAGTAACATCCACTCTTGGCTGCTCACTATAACTGATGTGTCTTATGGGTTTAAGGCAATGCCACTCTCTGTTTTTGTGTAGAAGCCAAAATATTCATATCTGTAATGAGATTTGACTTAAAGTGGGTGTGGCTTAATCCAGAATAATTATACAGTGATAAAAATTTCAGTACTGTTTTATTTTTATTTTTGTTAATTACTGCTTGAGATGTTTTCTTACCAGTTTAATTGTCTCTATTTCCTAAATACATACAAAATCTTGGCTTCAGCCCTGCACAGGAAGTTACTAAGGATAAGGTTTGACATTTCCTTTTATGGCATTTTGACAGACGCTGTTATCTAGAGCAACTTTTCGTTTATATCATTTATACCAGTGGTCCCCAACCCCCGGGCCAAATGGTACCGGGCCGCCCAAGGAACATTAAATTATTTCCATTTTATTTACTGTGGTGTATTTCTCTCGGGTTTGTGTGACTTTTCATGGACGAGAGGTTAACCGGGAGCTGAGAGACGTCACCTAAAGCGGAACCGATACCGCACGTGCGCAAAATATCATGATATCGAGCCGGGTTTAGGTGACGTGGTGGTGTTATAGCTTTGGTGGAGAGAGAAGGCGTGTATCGCTCTTTTCTCTGTTCACCGGTACTTTGTCATGTTTAACAGTGCTTGGTGTACGTGTATATTGTGTTTGCTCAAATTTAACCCACAAATTAGCAAAAATGAGCACGAAACAGACGTCGTTAGAAAGTTAGAAACTCTGCCGGTGTTCTGGATTAAAGTCATGGCGGAATACCCTGAGATTGTCTCCACAGCACTTAAATCCCTATTGCCATTTCCGACATGCTATCTGTGTGAAGCGGGGTTTTCTGCAGTGATGGCAACCAAAACAAAACAACATTACACTGGACATGAGCAACACACTTCGGGTGTCATTGTCTCCTGTTACCCCAGATGGAACCGTCTCGTTGTAAAGAAACAAGCTCAGGGTTCTCATTGATTTAGCGTTGTAGTGAGTTTAAAAAGGCATGTTTAAATACAATTAAATTAAAATTATAAATTTTAATTTAATTGTATAGCCGCCACCCGCCACCCCAAACGGGCCGCGGTAAAATAATCAAACATTGACCGGCCCGCAGCAAAAAAAAGGTTGGGGACCACTGATTTATACAGCTGAGCAGTTGAGGGTTAAGGGACTTGTTGAGGGACAAACTGATGGCACCTTGGTGATCCTGTGAGTCGAACTCACAACATTCCTATCAGTAGTCCAATAAACTGAATAGACAAATGAACAGAACACTGCAAAAAAGGTCAAACAACTACCTCACATTAATGTTAATGACTTTTATGTTTTGTTCTGTATCTAAACGTACAGTATTTTTAATTGGTCGCATATATGATAAAAGTAGTAGAGCTTAAGGAGCTGTCCGCGGTTCTGAAGAGTAAAAGTTTTATTATTTCATTGCTGTAGGTTTGCATCAAGAAGTTATAAGATGTGTATGTTGCTTCCGGGGGCATGAAGTGTCCAGCTCCGTCTTACATGTAAATCATTTTAAATAAAGAAAAAAGCTAGTTAAAGTAAATAAAGCATTCCCTTTCTTCTCGACTCACTCATTACGAGGTTCAGGTGTCTGCTTCTGAATATCTCGCTCCAAATCCAACTTCAAGGTCAGAGGCTTTATTTTGTTCAGTACAGAGCAGCAGCTTCACTCATTATATTATGAAAGTGAACTTTTGACTTCTTGAACACTCACAGATGCTTACAATCAGCGCACAGAGAGCCCACTCGCTAAAGCCGAGACCCTCAGTGGCGTCTGACAGGCTGATCTTCTGACCCTTATACTAAGTGAAAAATACATTAGTCTGAATAGAAATACTGTAATATTAATATTGCTTGGTGCCGATATAAAAAGATCTGTATGTAGGAGGCCTTGCGGACTCAGCTTGCAGTCTGACTTCCAAACATCACAGTACATTATATTAACTGTCATAGAGAAAGAGAGTGAGAATTGGAAATAGGGGAAAAGAGGGAAAGAGAGAGGAGGTTGAGAGAGAGAAATAGTAATAGGGAAAGAGTCATAAAGGGTGGGAGAAAGCATGAAAAAGTTCATTGTTATCCTCACTCTCACTCACTCATTTTCTACCGCTTATCCGAACTTCTCGGGTCACGGGGAGCCCGGGCATCGAGGCAGGATACACCCTGGATGGAGTGCCAACCCATCACAGGGCATACACACACTCATTCAATCACACACTATGGACAATTTTCCAGAGATGCCAATCAACCTACCATGCATGTCTTTGGACCGAGGGAGGAAACCGGAGTACCCGGAGGAAACCCCCGAGGCACGGGGAGTACATGCAAACTCCACACATACAAGGCGGAGGCGGGAATCGAACCCCAACCCTGGAGGTGTGGGCGAACGTGCTAACCACTAAGCCACCGTGCCCCCATCATTGTTATTCTTCTTATTAATTATACAACTGGTCATAAAACCATAGGATTTTTTTGCTCTGATGTATTTAGGTTGGTTTATCATCAAACCCAGAAATGCAACGATTTGGTAATTTTTCTTTTTTTAATCTATTGCAGGACTACATTATTTTGCCACACACCTATTTAATAAATCTCTCCCGTTAGATTGAAAATAAAGAGCCGAATTCGGAGTCAGTGGATGAAGTCGAGAAGTTATGCGAATATTTAAGTAAGGGAAGTTATTCATATTCAGAGCTGACTTCTGCACAGTCGATTTTCTGGGCTTTGCAATCAGATTATTAAAATGAGCTGCATGTAGATGGACAACTCAACATCCACAGAGAGAAGACTAAGGTCTTGAAGGGCAGAACTGACGATACACATTTCATCAAATTACAGTGCGAGGCGTTAGACGAGGTGGCGAGCTTCACTTTATCTGGCAGCATCCTCTACAAGCATGAAGCAACTGATGCTGATGTTAAAGAGCGATTGAGTAGATAGATTCCAGCAGCTGAAGAACATCTGAGATTCCACAAGCCCGATTACAGACATGTTTAAGGATCATGATTACAGACATGTTTAACCTCGTTTATACAATGAGTATTAAGGGCATTCTGGCCTCACTTGCAATTTAAACTCACATCCTTCCAATCAGTAGTGCAGTGCCTTAACCAATGTGCTACCAGTACTAGTATATGCTGAACTACCACTCCAAACATTAAAATACTTCAAACCTTCATCAACATCTGGCTCAGAATGATCATTTGGATCTGCTGAAATGATGCAATCATCAACCAAAACCTGTGGTAGCAAATGGGACCAGAGCTGGTAGATGATCGGTAGGTGCTGGGAGATGATTGGTCACACCTTACGCAAACCTAAACCCAGCATAGTACGGCAAACCTTCACCTGGAATCCACAGGGTAAGAGGAAAAGAGGCAGATGGAGGAAACAGACTGTGACGTCACAACCTCACAAGAAAACGGGACTCACCTGGAGGGCAACAATAACAAGATCTCTCCATGTATTTCTATCCCCAGCCAGTCGATAGAAATACATGGAGAGATCTTGTTATTGGCCCAATAGGGGCTACAGATTATGATGATGATGATGATGATGATGATGATGATGATGATGTACAGTAGTTTCCGATTTAAGATATACCAGATTTTCTTGAGTAGAGGCGTGTGAGATGTTTGCATTACACTTACATATATTACATCTTCATTCCACTCACTTAACACTTGTTTTTTTTTTTTGGTTTGTTTTTGCTTGTTTATCAGACACTTTTTTATCCGCAGCTCAGAAGTGACACACAGTACAACATAAACATATACACACACACGCGCAAAGCTTTTAATTAAAGGTGCCAACAGAGATGCAAGTGTGACCCGGTGACCAGAAACAAGCGCGCAATCAGAAACGCAACGCAAACAAGCCTGAGACAATAGAACAGACAGTTCCAACCTCAATTACCAGAGCTGGTTTTACAGAACACATTCACACATGCACACACACACACACACACACACACACACACACACAAACACTACTGTACTGTATATACACACATCTACTCAAACACTTCCTGAAAAGGATTCGTGTAATCTTAGCTGGCTTACGGCCCACGTGGAATACTTAATATTCCAGACGTTGACACACCGGCGAGTAAACAACAACAACAACAACAACAACAACAATGTGAGGTTATAAGCCTAGAGGAACAATTAATGTGTAATTTCATAGAGCTGCCCTTTGAAAATCCAAAGCCCCAGCGGAGAAACAACGAAACAAGGCTAATTACATTACACGACTGCTGTTCAGTTACAATCGCCACATAACTCTGAGTAGAAAAGCTGCCACTGACGAGAGTGAGGCATCACGTGTACTCGTCATTAATAGCATTCTTTTTTTTTTGTCACTACAATTTTTTGTAACTGGCTGATACCTACCTCAGTAGCTGCTATGTAGATGTATGGTATAATATACAGTACAGACCAAAAGTTTGGACACACCTTCCAAAAGTTTGGACACACCACCTTTACAACAGGACAATGACCCCAAACACACCTCCAGGCTGTGTAAGGGCTATTTGACCATGAAGGAGAGTGATGGGGTGCTGCACCAGATGACCTGGCCTCCACAGTCACCGGACCTGAACCCGATCGAGATGGTTTGGGGTGAGCTGGACCACAGAGTGAAGGCAAAAGGGCCAACAAGTGCTAAGCATCTCTGGGAACTCCTTCAAGACTGTCGGAAGACCATTTCAGGTGACGACCTCTTGAAGCTCATCAAGAGAATGCCAAGAGTGTGCAAAGCAGTAATCAAAGCAAAAGGTGGAGAACTTTGAAGAACCTAGAATATGACATATTTTCAGTCGTTTCACACTTTTTTGTTATGTACGTATATAATTCCACACGTGTTCATTCATAGTTTTGATGCCTTCAGTGTGAATCTACAATTCTCATAGTCATGAAAATAAAGAAAACTCTTTGAATGAGAAGGGGTGTCCAAACTTTTGGTCTGTACTGTATATGGTATATGGTTAGCATGTTTGCCTCCAGGCTGATTGGGATTCCAGTTAAGAAGGAGGACAGATATTGACAGGGTTGCCATGTTTGTATTTTATACAGAATTTTGTTTAAGGATAATTTGTGGATATAAAAACTCCATAGCGAATAATCGAATAAATAAAAAGTTAAATATGTTTCTACAAGCAAAGGAAAAAGTTTGGAATAGAGAAAAGGGGGATTATGGAGCGGATTTCGTTCCTACATCCACTGTGTGGTTAGCGTTAGTTAATGATAATAAACGACGAAGGTTCGCAAACCCGACGTCTGACTGTACTTTCCTCAATCTGACGTCACCTTGTCTCATTTGTCTCCGTTTTTCCCACGAGTCTATTCTCCAGCTCTCACTACTTCACTACCACTTCACTATATTCCTATCCGAGCTCATTATCTTACTTTCATTCACTCACATGCTTCTCTGTCCATTTTCTCTCTGCTTGTGTCTCTTTACCATTCTTTCATTCCTCAGTCTTCGTTTTCTGTCTTTCTGTCCAATCGTTTGACTTTTATTTCTCAGGTTATTTTTACTGACATACTTGCTCTCACTCTCTGTTCATCCTCTGTGCATTCTTAGTCAGTCACTCTCTCTCTCTTTCTCTCTCTCTCTCTCTCTCTCTTGTCTTCTTTCATTCTCGTTTTTCAATTTTCCTTACGTCTCTATATCTGTCCTTCTTCCTTCCATCAATCTCTCCCCTTTCTCTCTCTCTCTCTTTCTCTCCCTCTCTCTCTCTCTCTCTCTCTCTTTCTCTCTTGTCTTCTTTCTTTCTCGTTTTTCAATTTTCCTTACGTCTCTACATCTCTCCTTCCTCCTTCCATCAATCTCTCTCTCTCTATCTCTCTCTCTCTCTCTCTCTCTCTCTCTCTCTTGTCTTCTTTCTTTCTCGTTTTTAAATTTTCTTTACGTCTCTATATCTGTCCTTCTTCCTTCCATCAATCTCTCCCCTCTCTCTCTCTCTCTGTCTCTCTCTCTCTCTCTCTCTCTCTCTCTCTCTCTCCCTCTCTCTCTCTCACACACACAGGTAACAAGCTCTTTCATCCATCTCCACTTTATCTCTCTTCGTCCGTCCCCTCGGTGGAGCTTTATTATATCCAGTGTTCTGCGTGACTGGTGAATAATGAGACTCGCTCTAGTCACTGATAATCCTTTGAGCTCGTACCTGCACATAAATCTGAGGGATGATTACACGTTAGAGCGACGGGTACACTCCGGTGCTATATTATCAGGAACACCTACCATACAGGTGTACGCTTAGTGACATCAGCCCATCTGTGCGCATTGTGTCCGAGCCCTTAACGTGATGTATTAATAGAAAGAGACCTCCTGAGGTCTTTAAATCACAGCCCGAGGCCTGGCAACAGGCTGGCACTGCATCCCGGGTGTGAACCTGGCTTTACCTCAGCGTTCCCACATCTACTGCTTCCCTGAGCGGGTTAATACACTTAGATTAATGATGAAGATGAAAGAACGAGTCTTCACACTGACCTAGCAGTGTGTATTGTGCTGATATGAGTCATTTTAATTCCTGGAACATTTATACCTGTAGTTTCTGTGATGGATTTTGTCAAACTGGAAACATTGAGTATGCCGCGTTCTAATAACCATGTGAAACAAACCAACATTTATTTATTTGTTTGTTTGTTTGTTTGTTTGTTTGTTTTTACATTATTTTTTGCAGCCTGTTCAATATTTGCTAAATGTTCAAAGAAGTGCTTTAAGAATAAATAAATAAATAAATAAATGAATAAATAAATAAATAAATAAACAAACAAATAAATAAATAAAATCAATCAATCAATAAATAAATAAATAAATCGGAACATGTTGATTTATCTCTCTTCCTCTTTTAATCTTAAAACATAAGATTTCACAGAGATTTCTTTCTTCTTAACTTTGTTGTTTTCTAAATTTGATTTTATGAGACTCCGTCCAGGGTGTATCCTGCCTCGATGCCCGATGACGCCTGAGATAGGCACAGGCTCCCCGTGACCCGAGGTAGTTCGGATAAAGCGGTAGAAAATGAGTGAGTGAGTGAGTGAGTGATTTTATGAGGATTCTTCTTTGGCTGAACGTGTGTTGCGATGATGTCACACTGCGTGACATAAATCTGCAAAAAATCGGCGGTCGTTTAGAAAAATAAAAACTCTTCAGAATATCACAATATTGATTGTTTTTTGTATTGGTACGATCATAAAATGGGGAAACCAGAGAGAGATCGATAACAGCAGCTCGGAGAAAAGCACTGGGTGTAATATGTTTTAATTCCTATCTTTATAGGATGTGTAAGGCGGTGTGGCGTACCTGTATAATGGAGGTTTTTTTTAAGGAGATTTTATTTTATTTTATTTTATTTTTTGGAAGGAATCTCCAGTGTCAGTGCAGTGTAACAGTCAGCGGTAAAGCCTTTTATTTCCAACATACGGAAAGCCCGCTTACTAAATTTAAAGGACCTTTAACAACAATACACATAACTCAAAACGGATAAAAAGCGCAGTGTGTCACCTTTAATTAAACAGAACAACTCTGCTCTGATTATTTCACTATGACATCCAGCCCCTGACTGTGGTACTTATTTCTCAGTAGAACTGGATTTTTGTTGTCATTTTTAGAATTGATTTTAAGCTAATGAAGGTCTTAAGGAAAAAGAATAACGTGCTCGAGTCATCGGTGGCTTAGTGGTTAGCATGTTTGCCTCACACCTCCAGGGTCGTGGGTTCAATTCCCGCCTTGTGTGTGTGGAGTTTGCATGTTTTCCCCGTGCCTCGGGGGTTTCCTCCGGGTACTTCGGTGTGTGTGTGTGTGAGTGAATGAGAGTGTGTGTGTGCCCTGTGATGGGTTGACACTCCGTCCAGGGTGTATCCTGCCTCGATGCCCGATGACGCCTGAGATAGGCACAGGCTCCCCGTGACCTGAGAAGTTCGGAGAAGCGGTAGAAAATGAGTGAGTGAGTGTGAGAGTCATGAGCTAGCAAACAGAGTCATGAGCTAGCAAACAGAATCACACGCCAGATAAAAAAACTTTCAACTTGACTTTATTACAGCAAATATTATTTATTCATCGTCTGAATGTTGGTTATTACTTATTTATCTCTTTAATCACATAATGGCTAAGTGAGGGCTTTTAACACTAGCAGAGTGCTATTTACTTTTAAAGCAGCTCGATAAACACGTTCGGTTTGAATGGTTCGGCTTCGCTGATCTTATTTATACGTTTTAACGTGATGAATCAAAAGTACACTTTGTTTTTAGTTGCGTTTCACGATGTTCGGAAAACGTTTACGCTTTAGAGCACAAAAGACAGTAAGTGTGGCAAATTTACCCCTTAAACTACATATAACTTGCTTAGAGATGACTTTATTTGTGTGTGTGTGTCTGTGTGTCTGTGTGTCTGTGTGTGTGTGTGTGTGTGTGTGTACAGTGCACATTTTTCATGCCGCCCCACTTATTAAATCCCCTGCGAGTAAGAATTTGATTATTTTTTTTAGACGTTTTTCTTTGTAATTAAAATGATATTAAATTACATTACGGGTCGCTTAAATCGAACCAGAAGGCTGAATTTGTCCAAAGGGCTTTAAGCTTAAAGTCGCTGTCTAGGAAACCAAATTTGGACCACCGCTGTGTGTATAATGCTAATGAACAATTATCATTCATTTCTTGCTTCCTAGCAATGCGTACAATCCTGGGCAATTTCACAGAGTAACTGAAAGCTAGCGGTCAACCAATTATCATGTTTTTGCATAATGCTAATTAAGGATTTCTTTATTAGTTTGTCTTGAGTAATTCACTCATGAGTCAATCGCTGGAGGCGAGGTACTGTACGAGCTGCGGATAGACGTCGGAGTAAATGCTAGTCCTTTTTTTTTTACCATCGGTACCCGTCGTCGGTGACTTGGTGCCGTGACCCTGGGGAAGAACTTGTGAGCTCGACTTGGACATGCGGAGAACAGGAAATTCCCCACACACAGCTAAACTCGTGATTGAACCGAGGACCCTGGAGCTGTTAGGCACTTTCTTTCCTTTATTCATTCTTCTAGAAGGTTATCTGTTTCAGCTGTCACACACTGACTTGCACGGGTAAGGCATGTGTGAGTAATTTGATGTGTAGACGTGTAAATAATTGGATCATACGCCATGTACTTCGGTCCGGCTTTTTCCTTAATCCATGACAAATCACCTACGCCGACTCGAGGCCAGAACCGCAACACGGGATTAATGCTATGCCGTGATCGATGTGACTGTCCTGATCTCCCAAATCTAATTCCCCCTTCTTAACAAAGGCAATCAAGGATTTCCTAAACCACCCCCTCCACAACCCCGCAGCCCACAGTGCACCCCCCTTTCCCGGTAATTTGCTGCTGCAAAGGGATGCACAATTATCTGCACTCTCCATGGACCAATTACTGATGTGCAGACAGCTCAAATAAGTAGTACTGTCTTGTTACGTCCCATCAACGCTTCTGCGATGGCCGCTGGAGATGGATCATTCGACAGAACTGGAAGAACGACTCGATGATGTGGTTGAGATCAAAGTTCGGCTTGCAGATAACCCCCCAACACCCCCCCAACACCCCCCACCCACACACACACACACACACACACCCCGAGTGAATATATTGGCCATCTTAATTAGTTTAAAGCAGAACAGCAGTAAGGAAAATAAAACACCAGTCAACAAATTAGCAGCAGTAACTCGAAGCATATTTGAAATATTTGTTGCAGAAAAGTGGGCGTGGTCAAATGTCGGTTATGGCCAGCAGGATGGGGATGTTTTTTTTTGTTTTTGTGTTGCCTGTGATTAGGGATGTGAGTTTTAATCCCAGGTCCACAAATCTACCACTCCTGGGCCCCTGAGAAAGGCCCTTAACCCACAATTGCATAGTTGTATAAATGTATGTTGCTCTGGATCTGTTAAAATGCTGTAAATATAAATATGTGTGTATATATATACTATTTGAGTGGGTGACACGGTGGCTTAGTGGTTAGCACGTTCGCCTCACACCTCCAGGGTTGGGGGTTCGATTCCCGCCTCGGCCTTTTGTGTGTGGAGTTTGCATGTTCTCAATGTGCCTCGGGGGTTTCCTCCGGGTACTCCGGTTTCCTCCTCCGGTCCAAAGACATGCATGGTAGGTTGATTGGCATCTCTGGAAAATTGTCCCTAGTGTGTGAGTGTGTGAGTGAATGAGAGTGTGTGTGTGCCCTGTGATGGGTTGGCACTCCGTCCAGGGTGTATCCTGCCTCAATGCCCGATGACGCCTGAGATAGGCACAGGCTCCCCGTGACCCGAGGTAGTTCGGATAAGCGGTAGAAAATGAATGAGTGAATAATATTTGAGCCACTGATGGGTTGTTAAAAAGGCATTGATATTATTCACAGTATTCTGTATCATTTATCCAGTAAAGAATATGAACTTCTTGGCAACTTCCATGTCTTTTTATATCCTCATTCTATCTCATGAGACTTCAAACTCGCCGAGACCGGAGCGTTTCTTTGCATGCAGCTTCAAAATGACAAACACACAGCCGTTATGTAATGCAGTACGGTGCTCACTTGCCCTACTGAGTGCACCCAGGAGTCCACTGTTCTTCTGCCTGACCTTTAACCTCAGCCTACACATCCACTTATTAGTACACAGCCGGATAACCGAAGCTCCAAAGGTTTTCCGGTTGCTTCATCGATTTCCTGGATATAATGAAGCTCGAGCTATTGTAGAGCGTCTCTATGGAGAAGCGGCAAAACGCTCTGTATCTGTCAAAATACTGTCAAAAAAAAAAGGTTTTCAGAAGACATTCCACTCTTACAGGCATTACACACATGGTTTGGAGTTGGTTTGTTCTGTTATTTAGCAGAATTTGTTTAATGTTGTTTTTAATTCACTCTTTTAATTTGCCAAAGGAATAACAGAAAGAACACCAGTGTCTCTGTAGGTGGTGGGTTGGGTGTCTTTGGTGTACGTTTCCTTATTTCCCCCCAGGCCTACCGGCAACTATGTCATGTTCCCACTTATGACTTTTATTGGACGATCCTCGATGCTCCGCCTACCCCGTGCTATTGGTTGGATGAGTCTTTCCAGCGGGCATTTAAACTTCGTCAGCTTACCTCTAGGAGTCTCTGCAGTTATGCCGTGTGTTTAAATGTTGTGAGCTGCTCGCGTGTCGTTTTGCCTGTATGTGTTATCCTCTGTTGTTATAGACCTTGTGTTGGACCCTAGACCCTAGTTGCATTTCGGGATGTGGTAGCTTAGTGGTTAAGGTGTTGGGCTATTGATCGGAAGGTCATGGGTTCGAACCCCAGGTCCACCAAGCTGCCACTGCTGGGCCCCTGAGCAAGGTCCTTAACCCTCAGTTGATCAGTTGTAAGTCACTCTGGATAAGGGTATAAATATCTAGACAGGGATGTGGTAGCTTAGTGGTTAAGGTGTTGGGCTACCAATCAGAAGGTTGTGAGTTCGATTCCTACGTCCACTAAACTAAACCGCCTCTGTTCGGCCCCTGAGCAAAGTCCTTAACCCTCAATTGCTCAGTCGTATAATGAGATAAAAAATGTAAGTAGCTCTGGATAAGGGCTAAATGCTAAAGGGCTAAATGCTGCAAATGTAAATGAAGACCCCTCATGTTTTCCTGCTATATTGTACAGTATATACACGTCTCTGTAAATATCGTAAGTATTCTCCACTTGGTGGTCTGTAGGAAGTTTTTTTGGTTAGATAGGGACCGAGGGAGGGACGTGCAATTTTTCCTTTTCATTTCTTTGTGACACGTTAATCGAATGGGATCATGTTTAGTTAGACGGAGCTTTGTTTATTATTCTGTCCTTGCCGACCTCCGAAGCCGTCACCACCTAAGCGCAGACTAAAACCAAGCAAGCAATACCATTTTGCGCCACTTGTTATCTTTTTTATTTATTTATTTACTTTATTTTTACCTCTATGTTGCTGTCTGATCCAGACAAGGTAATAACATGTTAAAGAATAAAGTAAAACCTTGAAGAAGAAGCGGACCAAGCACTCATCTGCTGTACAGTAAGAAGAAAAGAAGACGAGAGCATTCTGTCTCATTAGCATTGTCAAAGCTAGCAGCAGGCAGAGTCTGTGAGGACTTCATTCATATCTAAACAAACGTATCATATGGTGAAGAAAAGTCTCGAGCGTTCGATCAGACTCTTTATGTTTCAGTTTCAGTCTTGTAGCAGTTGCTATGAGAAACAAACTGCTTGAAGATTTTGCTGTGCGCTAATTTTGAAGCCCTCTTTTGAAGCATTTAGCTTTTATTTATAGAACTCCTTCAACTCTCTCACTTCTATCCACATCATAGCAGATCGTTGGGAAGCTGCGTTACGGCTGAATAAAATAAATTTGATTAATGGAGGGAGTTTATTTCGTTCCTTTATTCTGTTAGAACTTTCTCAAAGTTTTTACAGCCAGTGAGAGTTCATCTTGTGCTTCTGCACCGAGTCTACAGGCTGAAATAAAGCTCGCCAGCTGTTTGCGGGCTTTTTTATTTTTACTCGGATACATTTATATAGACAAATATGGACATTTATTTTGGTAATTAAGCCCATTTTGTTTTAGCATCCGTGTTTAATGTACTTTGTTACTGCACTCTGTTTACCTGAGCAGAGATTTTATCTAATCTAATTGTATTGGCTTCTTTAAGTCACCATTGAGTTTCAGTGACAGTTTAGATCACTTCCACTTCCTTCATTTATGGATCTCTCTGAACCTCTACGTTTATATATGTGTGTGTGTGTGTGTGTGTGTGTGTGTGTGTGTGTGTGTGTGTGTGTGTGTGTGTGTGTGTGTGTGTGTGTGTATCAACTCTATTATTACATATTTAACTCATTTTAAGGAAAAATAAAACGATTATATAGGAGGAAAAAATGGCAGCCAAAAAAAAAAAGAAAATATTTGTTGGTTATATTAATGAGTTTGCACCTTATTATTATTAATATTATTATTATTTATTTATTTATTTATTTATTTATTTACTAATATTTACTTACCTACTTACTTATATTCCCCATGTTTTTTAAATATATTTTGAAGGCATGTTAAATTCCAGACATTTGAGATGCTAGCATCAGCTAGTCACGAACTGAAACATTTGATATTTTGTTCAAATTTTTATAGATTTTTACATCTGACTATATATTTTTGGCATTTCCATTTCCAGCATTTGACAGATGCCCTTTATCCAGAATAACGTACACTTTTAATCTTAAATTTTGTACAACTGACGGTTGTCGGGGCCCGGCAGTGGCAGCTTGGTGGACCTGGGATTCAAACTCACAACCTCCTGTTCAGTAGTCCGACACCTTAACCAATAAGCTACCACATCCTACTTAAATCCTTTCCTTAGCAATGGTATTAAACTCAAGCAGAAACTCAACAGAACGTCAAAGAGACAACTCAAGAATGAACACGATTTTAAATTCAAATAAAATAAATCAGTTCTTATTTTAAAGAACTATCACTAATGGTTTCTGTTCTCGCTGAGAATGCCAGGCTTTTGTGAACGCAATTAAACCCAAGAACAATTTAAATATAATTACAAATTAATTAAACCAAATTACGATATAAAGCTTTGTGTTGAGGCGGCTGTAATGTAGAGTATATGATGTATTCAGGGATCTTCATTCCCTTCTTCTTCTTCTTCTTCTTCTTCTTCTTCTTCTTCTTCACACAGCCAGTAAGTCCTGCACCTTTGCTGTAAGGGAATAGATTCAGTAAGGGAATAGAACAGCTGAATGATCAGAACAGTGACCGGCTGATTGCCAGAGAATTACAGAAAGCAACCCAAAACCAAAATTAGGCTTTTTACTCAACTGCCACTTCACACTGGAATTATCACGTCAGCCATAATGACTGCAGACATTAAAGCTTCCTATTCACTACTTATCAATGTTCTGGGGCCATATTTAGATAATAAAACAATATAAATGTAATAAACGTTATTTTATTGTCTGAAATATAACAAATCTTTGTATTACTGTAAACACTAAAAGCCCCAAATTGTCGATGGCCGTTTCGTGTACACCAGTAGCGTAATATAATAACATTAATCGTTGTGTAATATACTGTATAAGTCATCATAATAACCCCCTTTTAAATGATACATGTGCTTATTGATGCTTGTCGATTGCATTGACGTGGCTTCAAACGGCAAAATGTCACCTGTGTCTGTTTCTGTAACTGTTGTTTTTTTTTTAATTAATTGCCACCTCATATGGACCCAGAAGGCCCAGATTGCTCACATGGTGTTTAAGGTGTCCAGGAGACCGTCACGCCTTCTTTGAACCATTTGTTGCGTCAGTCAATTTTATAATCAAGTCTTCATCAGCGATCGTTCGAAGACGAAGATTAAAACAAAGACAGGGCTAAGGACTTAGTAAGTAGTCTTAGCCACATGAAGTGCAACTGGGCAACCTGGGGCAAACAGTGCAGGACAAGACAAACAAGACAGTGCAGGACAAAAGACAGTGCAGGACAAAAAACAAGACAATACAAAAAGTACAAAAAATGCAATACACAAAAGACAATAAACAGTAACAGAAACAGCGCCAGGGGCACGGTGGCTTAGTGGGTAGCACGTTCGCCTCACACCTCCAGGGTCGGGGTTCGATTCCAGCCTCTGCCTTGTGTGTGTGGAGTTTGCATGTTCTCCCCGTGCCTCGGGGGTTTCCTCCGGGTACTCCGGTTTCCTCCCCCAGTCCAAAGACATGCATGGTAGGTTGATTGGCATCTCTGGGAAAAATTGTCCATAGTGTGTGAATGCGTGAGTGAATGAGAGTGTGTGTGTGCCCTGTGATGGGTTGGCACTCCGTCCAGGGTGTATCCTGCCTCGATGCCCGATGACGCCTGAGATAGGCACAGGCTCCCCGTGACCCGAGGTAGTTTGGATAAAGCGGTAGAAAATGAGTGAGTGAGTGAGAAACAGCGCCGACCGACCGGTGTAAATACTGTATGTAAATACTGTATGTTCAAACAATATTTCGTGCAGTAACATTAGAATGAACACAGTTTAATTTAGTTTAATTTAACAGTTTAACACAATGTGACTTGTTAAAAGCGTTAAACAAATAAATTGTATTGAATCAGTGTTCTACAGCTTCAGATATATATGGTTGAAATGACAATATAAAGCTTCTTGTTCAGAATTTCAAGATTAATATTAAACTTATATTTAAATGTGTTTGTATTTATCTTTAATGAACAAGTCTGGGGCGACTGTGGTGTCTGTGGTGAGGAAAAAACTCTCTTAGATGGAAGAGGAAGAAACCTTGAGAGGAACCAGACTCAAAAGTGAACCTCATCCTCATTTGGGTGACACTGGAGGGTGTGATTTATAAACTGTTATAAACACCAGAGAGTGTTATTATGAATAATGTCCTTTTTACAGTCAGATACAGGCTGATAATTGTGTATTGATGAGGATGTTGCTGTTCTCAAAGACCACATGTAGTTGGCATCTCGTCTTTGAATGTCCGAATCCTCATGAAGCTTGAGCTGGTACATCTCTAGATACCTCTGATATTCTGTGAGCAATGAACATCTAATTTATATTTAATTCATAAATGATCATAAACACCAGAAAGTGTTATTATGGATAATGTCCGTTCTACAGTTGTGTAACCTGGAGCTCCTGAACAATTCAGAAATTAGCTCCAAAGCTATAGTTTGAACACCCAGTCCTCTGATGCTGAAGCCTTCAGATGCTCAAGTGATCTCGATACAGCATATGTAGAACGTTATATTGTAGAACGGTATATTGATTAGGAGGCTGTTGTCCTATAAGACCACATTTAGTGGTGTAGTTATCTTATCTTTGAATTGTCAGCCTGTAGATGACTATGGAAGGACATTTGTTATGTAAAAAGGTATTAGTGTCATTTGTTCCCTTGTTTTTCCGCTCGTCTGTTCCTTATATATCTAATAAGAACTTTACCGTATAATAGAGTTTATAATACTAATTAAACTTTTACTTTCTTCTCAATGGAAATTCAAGGACGTTAATAATTCTTATCTGAGACATCAGCTACTGTCTTTCCCTCTTTTTTCTCTCTCTTAGGCACTTTCATTGTGTTTGGGTTAATTACTGTTCTTAACCCTAGCCTGCTTTTGGAGTTTTGAAATAGGAATTAAATGATGATCCGATGCTTTCCTGAACCCTATTTTCCAGAGTTGACAGAGGTCCTCGGGAAAAGAAATCATTTTTTTGATACCAAGAAATAAAATGGCACCAACGAAATGAAACAAGAGGCGACTCGGTCGGTCGTTTCTCTAGAGAAGAAGAAGGTTTCAAGATGGCTGACGACACTGAAATGTCTTTTATATTAAAATTCAATTGAATTGGACAGGGGCACAGAAGCCTTTATTATCGCCACATATACATTACAGCGGAATTCTTTTCTTCACATACCCCAACTGAGGAGGTTGGGGTCAGAGTGCAGGGGCAGCTATGATACAGCGCCCCTGGAGCAGGGAGGGTTGAGGGCCTTGCCCAAGGGCCCAGCAGTGGCAGCTTGGCTGTGCTGGGCCTTGAAACCCGATCCTCTGAGCAACACCCCAGAGCCTTAACCAGTTGAGCCACCACTGCTCTTTACCCATATCCCAAGTTATGGGGTCATAGGACGGCGCCCCAGGAGCAGGTGAGGTTAAATACCTTGCTCAAGGACCCAACGTTGATCCCACGTTCATTTGACGTCGTTTGTCATCGGCTGCATTTGCAAATTCCTTATAAACCTGTTCCAGTTGGTAAAATAAACATTAGTACGAAACTTTACCATCCAGTGTATAAATTTTAAGTGCATCGTGTAAGTGCATAGCGTGTGGTAGGTGATTTGGGACAAAGCTTTTGTCTTTGGATTAATACACATACAGTAATATGGTACATGAATATGTTATTTGGAATCAGAAAAGAGTTTAAATCTGTAGCAAGAACTGTAAGTACTCTCTCCAGTGACTGTTAACAGTGTTAACATCCGGTCCGATGGCACTCCAATAAAGTGCTCTACTGTGCAGTACTTTATTTGAAATCACACATCCTCGAGCTCCCAGAAATTTCATTAAAGTTTCTCTTATTCAATCCTGTAAAACGTTCCTCAGAGCCTCATCCTCAGACCTCATCCCTCTCTTTCGTTCTTCTTAAGTTTCTCTCTCTCTCTCTCTCTCTCTCTCTCTCTCTCTCTCTCTCTCTCTCTCTCTCTCTTTGTTACTGACTTGTTACCCAATTCATGCTTTTCCTATCTTTCTCTGGTTTACTTAGTTCACCTGAAGTCTTGGGGTATTCTTGGTATTCTGAGACCATGAGTGAGATGTTTCCTTTTTGGCCTGATCGGAGAGATCGTGTCCCAGCTTAGCAATATTACATTTTTTTCTTTTGAGCTCCAAATATTTTATCAGACCTTGTAGGGTAAATTTTTTATCCTGCCAAACATCAAGCTGGAGGATATTCAGGATAGATTGTAGAGAGCTGGACAAAAGGGTGTGCTTTTTTTTTCCAAATTCTGCACTGAATCAAACATGAACTCTGAAAATACTAAAAGAATGTCAAATCACTGAACTGGCAAAACACCAATGCAGGGCCTGGAGTAAGTGTGTTAAGCTCTGAACTGCTTAACTGTATGCTTTGTCTGGTTTCTTGAATGAAGTGATTCTGTCGTTGAGGATGGTTTTGTTTTAGGGATGCGATGATGGTAAGAACGATGATGTGTGGAGTAAAAGTTAGGAATGAAAGTTTTGATGACGTAGTGAGAAGATGGTGTTATGGGAAGGTATTGTTTGTGAGAATGGTGTTTGCAGTGAAAATGGTGTTGTGTTGGGAATGTCGTGTTGAGTATTGAGAAGGTGGTGTGTTGGGAATGTTGTGTTGAGTATTGAGAAGGTGGTGTGTTAAGGGATATAGTGATGAGTAGTGAGAATGATGGTGTGTTTGGGCTGTAGTGTTGATTAGAGAGATTGATGATGTGTTTGGGATGTAGTGTTGATTAGAGAGATTGATGATGTGTTTGGGATGTAGTGTTGAGTAGAGAGATTGATGATGTGTTTGGGATGTAGTGTTGAATAGAGAGAATGATGGTGTGTTTGGGCTGTAGTGTTGATTAGAGAGGTTGATGATGTGTTTGGGATGTAGTGTTGAGTAGAGAGAATGATGGTGTGTTGGTGGATATAGAGTTTAGTAGAGAGACTTATGGTGTGTTGGGCAGATGTTGTGTTGAGTAGTGAGAACTTGTTGTGGTGTAGGATGTAGTGTTGTCGTGAGAATGATGGTGTGTTTGGGATGTAGTGTTGATTAGAGAGATTGATGATGTGTTTGGGATGTAGTGTTGATTAGAGAGATTGATGATGTGTTTGGGATGTAGTGTTGATTAGAGAGATTGATGATGTGTTTGGGATGTAGTGTTGAATAGAGAGAATGATGGTGTGTTTGGGCTGTAGTGTTGATTAGAGAGATTGATGATGTGTTTGGGATGTAGTGTTGAGTAGAGAGATTGATGATGTGTTTGGGATGTAGTGTTGATTAGAGAGATTGATGATGTGTTTGGGATGTAGTGTTGATTAGAGAGATTGATGATGTGTTTGGGATGTAGTGTTGAGTAGAGAGATTGATGATGTGTTTGGGATGTAGTGTTGAGTAGAGAGATTGATGATGTGTTTGGGATGTAGTGTTGAATAGAGAGAATGATGGTGTGTTTGGGCTGTAGTGTTGATTAGAGAGGTTGATGATGTGTTTGGGATGTAGTGTTGAGTAGAGAGAATGATGGTGTGTTGGTGGATGTAGTGTTGAGTAGAGAGACTTGTGGCGTGTTGGCAGATGTAGTGTTGAGTAGTGAGAACTTGGTGTGGTGGAGGATGTCGTGTTGAGTCGTGAGAATGATGGTGTGTTTGGGATGTAGTGTTGAGTAGAGAGAATGATGGTGTGTTGGAGGATGTAGTGTTGAGTCGTGAGAATGATGGTGTGTTTGGGATGTAGTGTTGAGTAGAGAGAATGATGGTGTGTTGGGGATGTAGTGTTGAGTAGAGAGAATGATGGTGTGTTGGAGGATGTAGTGTTGAGTCGTGAGAATGATGGTGTGTTTGGGATGTAGTGTTGAGTAGAGAGAATGATGGTGTGTTGGTGGATATAGAGTTTAGTAGAGAGACTTATGGTGTGTTGGGCGGATGTTGTGTTGAGTAGAGAGAACTTGGTGTGTTGGAGGATGTAGTGTTGAGTAGAGAGAATGATGGTGTGTTTGGGATGTAGTGTTGAGTAGAGAGAATGATGGTGTGTTGGAGGATGTAGTGTTGAGTAGAGAGAATGATGGTGTGTTTGGGATGTAGTGTTGAGTAGAGAGAATGATGGTGTGTTGGTGGATATAGAGTTTAGTAGAGAGACTTATGGTGTGTTGGGCGGATGTTGTGTTGAGTAGAGAGAACTTGGTGTGTTGGAGGATGTAGTGTTGAGTAGAGAGAATGATGGTGTGTTGGAGGATGTAGTGTTGAGTAGAGAGAATGATGGTGTGTTTGGGATGTAGTGTTGAGTAGAGAGAATGATGGTGTGTTGGTGGATATAGAGTTTAGTAGAGAGACTTATGGTGTGTTGGGCGTTTTTTTTTTTTGAGTAGAGAGAATGATGGTGTGTTTGGGATGTAGTGTTGAGTAGAGAGAATGATGGTGTGTTTGGGATGTAGTGTTGAGTAGAGAGAATGATGGTGTGTTGGGGATGTAGTGTTGAGTAGAGAGAATGATGGTGTGTTGGAGGATGTAGTGTTGAGTAGAGAGAATGATGGTGTGTTGGGGATGTAGTGTTGAGTAGAGAGAATGATGGTGTGTTGGTGGATATAGAGTTTAGTAGAGAGACTTATGGTGTATTGGGCGGATGTTGTGTTGAGTAGAGAGAATGATGGTGTGTTTGGGATGTAGTGTTGAGTAGAGAGAATGATGGTGTGTTTGGGATGTAGTGTTGAGTAGAGAGAATGATGGTGTGTTTGGGATGTAGTGTTGAGTAGAGAGAATGATGATGTGTTTGGGATGTAGTGTTGAGTAGAGAGAATGATGGTGTGTTGGTGGATATAGAGTTTAGTAGAGAGACTTATGGTGTGTTGGGCGTTTTTTTTTTGAGTAGAGAGAATGATGGTGTGTTTGGGATGTAGTGTTGAGTAGAGAGAATGATGGTGTGTTTGGGATGTAGTGTTGAGTAGAGAGAATGATGGTGTGTTGGGGATGTAGTGTTGAGTAGAGAGAATGATGGTGTGTTGGGGATGTAGTGTTGAGTAGAGAGAATGATGGTGTGTTGGGGATGTAGTGTTGAGTAGAGAGAATGATGGTGTGTTGGTGGATATAGAGTTTAGTAGAGAGACTTATGGTGTATTGGGCGGATGTTGTGTTGAGTAGAGAGAATGATGGTGTGTTTGGGATGTAGTGTTGAGTAGAGAGAATGATGGTGTGTTTGGGATGTAGTGTTGAGTAGAGAGAATGATGGTGTGTTGGTGGATATAGAGTTTAGTAGAGAGAATAATGGTGTGTTGGGGATGTAGTGTTGAGTAGAGAGAATGATGGTGTGTTGGTGGATATAGAGTTTAGTAGAGAGACTTATGGTGTATTGGGCGGATTTTGTGTTGAGTAGAGAGAATGATGGTGTGTTTGGGATGTAGTGTTGAGTAGAGAGAATGATGGTGTGTTTGGGATGTAGTGTTGAGTAGAGAGAATGATGGTGTGTTTGGGATGTAGTGTTGAGTAGAGAGAATGATGGTGTGTTGGTGGATATAGAGTTTAGTAGAGAGAATGATGGTGTGTTTGGGATGTAGTGTTGAGTAGAGAGAATGATGGTGTGTTTGGGCTGTGATGTTGAGTAAAGTGTTAATAATGCAGTGTTGGTGAGAATGGTAGTGTGTTAGGAATGTAGTGTGTAAGTCAGTGTCCCAAAGCCCTCACTGCTTCCTCACTGGAGTGGACAGAACTGGCTCTGAAATCTGGCTCATATGCAGTAAGGTGATGGATCCAGTGTTGTATCACACTCTTGTTAAAGATACCTGACGATGCACTTTTGTGACAAACAGGAAGTCATTGATTTTATTAGCGTTCTGACTACAGTGCCCCCCCCCCCCGCTATATTTACAGCCTGTTGTTACCAGTGGATTTGTGCTAATTATTGCTGTCCTGCTGGATAATGACTAATTTTCAAACCCTTGTGTGAAAAGGCGCATACATTAATCACTGGCCTATCCTCCGGAGGCCACTATAAACATGTCCTGCCCTCTGTCAGACCCCACGTCACATTTGCTGTTTATATGACTCTTGTCTTACCAACATTTCTGCAGCTCTAAAGGCAACATTCAAAATCCTGAACTGAAGCCAGTTGTTATTAAAGCTTATTTTACAAACTCTGATGAAGCCAGCATAATAAAATAGTTGTGATGGTGTGGAGATAAACAGCAAGATGTTCTTCCTCAAATGGCTGATCTTCAGATCGCTTCATCTCTTTGGCTTGTTTTGTACAGTGTCCTATACGCTATTGAATATCTGGTGATGGCGTACCAATGGGGTACATTTTTACTGGCTGTTGATGAGCATAGCTTTTGATAATGAGGAAGATTTTGATTGACTGATGATGATGGCGTATCTGTGGAATGATTCTGATTGGCTACCCATGATGTCTTGAAGACTTGAGATGATTGGCTTCTGAGTGTTATTAATCCTTGTGAAAGGGTTTTAAGATTTCATCAAATCCATCAAACCAGAGAAACCCCGCTAATACGAATATATTGTATTATTATGCATCATATTCATGAAGTACCAGTTCTGTACATAATAGAGCTCCACCCACTCCCCGAAAAAAAACCTTTATCCGTTGTCCCAGAAAAACAGATTCAGATTGCTGTCAGAAAGACAGCAGCCTCTGTGCTAATTAGCAGGGATAGAAAGTGATGTTCAGTCTTTCCTTTCATGTAACAAACTAAGACAGAGGCAGTATGTGTAATTGCATCATGATGAGGGAAAAATAACCATCTGAGTCTGGTGCGTCGTGTGAACCTAACAAAGTGCAAAACTGTTAGGCACATTGTCTTTTTCACACACAGACGCAGTAAGAGAGCTGTAGCACGACGCAACGAGAAATGCGTCTCTATCCTGGTGCTATCACACGTTTTTTTTGTATAGAAGGGCTTCGATCCAAAAGACACACAGTGATGGCTTTTTTTATTTGCTGCTCATCTTTTCGGCTTTGTGTCTCAGGTAAAGCTGACGGTGAATTCTAGACACGCACGAGGATCACTAAGCTGTGATACTCCAGTGCAGTAAATACTCACTTGAAATCAGCTAAATGTCATGAAACTGAAATGATGTGCCGGGATATCGTCAGGGTTTCATATTTGCAAATGGACATTATGAAATTGTACATTTTAGGATGGAATGAAACCGTTTTTTCATTCTCTCTTTATTTCTAATAATGGAGACCAGGAATGTTTTTGATTTGCTTATAATGACAAAGTAGTAATTATAATCTTTGTCTGATTCATGTCATATACTTCAATCGACTCAGTACCTACCGCATTCGATTCAGTATCTACTGCATTCGATTCAGTATCTACTGCATTCAATTCAGTATCTACCGCATTCGTTTCAGTATCTACAGCAGTCGATTCAGTATCTACAGCATTCGATTTAGTACCTATCGCATTCGATTCAGTATCTACCGCATTCAATTCAGTATCTACCGCATTCGATTCAATATCACTGCATTCGATTCAGTATCTACTGCATTCGATTCAGTATCTACCGCATTCAATTCAGTACCTATCGCATTCGATTCAGTATCTACTGCATTCGATTCAGTATCTACCGCATTCGATTCAGTATCTACAGCATTCGATTCAGTATCTATCGCATTCGATTCAGTATCTACTGCATTCAATTCAGTATCTATCGCATTCGATTCAGTATCTACAGCATTCGATTCAGTATCTATCGCATTCGATTCAGTATCTACTGCATTCAATTCAGTATCTATCGCATTTGATTCAGTATCTACCGCATTCGATTCAGTATCTACCGCATTTGATTCAGTACCTATCGCATTCGATTCGGTATCTACTGCATTCGAGTCAGTATCTACCGCATTCGATTCGGTATCTACTGCATTCGATTCAGTATCTACAGCATTCGATTCCGTACCTATCGCATTCGATTCAGTATCTACTGCATTCGATTCAGTATCTACCGCATTCGATTCAGTATCACTGCATTCGATTCAGTATCTACTGCATTCGATTCAGTATCTACCGCATTCGATTCAGTATCTACTGCATTCGATTCAGTATCTACCACATTCGATTCATTTCCTACCGCATTCAATTTGGTACTTTCTGCATTCAGCTTAATATCCACTGCATTCGATTCAGTACCTGCTACTACAATTGTTTCTGTGCCTACAGCATGTAATTTAGAACTTACTGCTTGTATTCAGCACCAACTCCATTCGATACAGTACCCGCTACTGCATTTGATTCAACACCTACCACATTCCCTTCAGTACCTACTACAGCATTTGATTCTGCACTAACATCATTCAGTTCTGTACTTTCAGTTCAGTATTAGTTCGATATCTTATTCATTCAATTCAGTACCCACTACTGCTTTTGATTCTGTGCTTAATGCATTTAATTCAGAACCTACTGGATGTACTTCAGTAGCTACTGCACTTGATTCAGTACCAACTCCTCTCCATTTAAAATTCTCTATATTTATCTTGACAGAATGTCTTTCTTGTCAGCTGATAGTTTATGTAAGTACCATGCTGCCTCATAGGCTAACAAACATACAATTAGTATGATTACAGTTAGAATGTGGTCTTTCTTAGCATCTAATAACTATAGACCTGTACCGTCCTAATCCCAAACCACAGGCATCTTTCACAGGCTTTCTGATGACTGTTATTATATATATATATATATATATATATATTTGTACAGTGTATGCTCCCACAGTCATTTATGCCTCTGTCTGGTACTTAATGCATACGGTATGCACTTTGCTCTTTCTCAGTAATTGCTATCCCTTTAACGTAAGCAAAAACCAGCATCCGCTCACGAAGAGGCCCGACACTATTGCTTTTAATAGCAGGTGTAAATGCAGGGGTGTGAACATTGGATGTGCGTAATGCTGAGCTGTACGTTAATATCTGGCATAAATGGGGCTTTAGAGATATTGCATTGTGTAATTTAAACTCTTTGGCTTGCTATTTAAAAAGCAATATATACAGCTGCGCTACTACAAGGGCTAAGCGATGTGAAGTCGATCGTAAACGGATCAGCTGCTAATAAAGACTGAGGCTTCGAACAGAAACAACACTGAGGCAGAGAAAATCAGGCTTCATGTAATTATGTCTTCTCTCGCTTTCATAAGCTGTGCCTTTGTGTCGTTCACTGAATTCTCTGCATTTTCCATTCCAGATTTTCTTCCTTCTCTCCTTCCCTAAGAATGTCTTATTATGTTCTGCATGAAAGTTTTGAGGTGTAGAACAGAAAAGGGAAGAAAAAGTGATATTTTCGGAAAAAAAAAAATCAGGGCGTGTGTAATAAACATAGTTATTAAATGTTTACCTGAAGAATGTTAACTGTGGTATCCTGTTCTACCGTCCTACCAGAAAAGCCCACTTTTCTACCACAAAAGTCCACTCCCGTACCAGAAAAGTCAGTCTCATACCAAAAATGTCCACTCTCATATAGGAAGTCCACCCTCATATAGGAAGTCCACCCTCATATAGGAAGTCCACTCTTATGTCACTCTCATACCAACAATGTCCACCGTCCTACCAGCAAAGTCCACTCTTGTACCAGAAAGTCAATTTCATGTCTAATCTCCTACCAAAGAATAAAAACTTTTTAAAAATCTTTTTAAAATCTTCTTCCCATAAAAGTAATGTTCACTCTCCTACAAGAAAACTCCCAGATGTGGTACACGAAGCTGAATCAGCACTCATGATCTGACATAGTTTAATTAAGGGTCACCATGACAAGATCTTTCCTCTCCAGCTGTAGAAAAACACAGCGGTTGAATTGTTGAAGCTGACAGCTCGCTGTTAAATCTGCCACCTCATGTTAAAGCACCGAGATCCAGATAAGAACCAGGAGAGTTCCTTTCAACTTGGGTACATGTCAGAAAGAAAGACTTATAGAGTCCATAGAAATTATTAATGTTAGGTCCTTTAGAGGATGTCCAGACTTTCCTGTGGTACAGTATCAGGACGAAAAAAATAGAGGGTCATTGACCTTACATAAATGACATATTAAACATATATTGCATATCTATATCCAAGAGGCTTTATAGTCAGACATCCAGATACTAAACCTTGACTGACTGACACAATATAGACACATGTTAATATATTGCATAAAGCTTATTTTCATGCAAGTTTAAGATTTTAGTTTCCTCCAGTCAACATGATTGAATGTCTCTATTGCTGTATTACACACAGATCCCTCTGTTGTTCAGTATTCCAAAGACTCGGGAAAGAAGACGTTGACGTTCGGTTTGTATTTCAAGCTGTCTTCACTGTAGGTTGTTTATTTAGGCTTCATTAGCTTTTTTGAGCTTTGGCATGGAGCATGGAAACAAAAATCTGCCATTTGTTTCTTTCTTCTAAGGGGTTTGAAAGAAACCATCTGTAGAATCCAAATTGAAAGTGAATCGTGAGAGCCGCGTTCTGTCATGGCGGATCAATCTGGTCCGAGAGCTCTCAACATGGCTGACTGTGTGATTGATTCCTCTTGTTGTAGCATGTGCACTAAACTGATGACACACTCGCTGTTTCGAGTGCTAAACCGCAATAAAAACGTCTAAGTGAAGAAACCCATAAGTTTATCAGCCTCCATCTCTTGTAGTTTTTCTGATTGATTTACAGAAAACATCCAAATAGATTGACCTTTTATACTAATTAGTCCAAACTGATGATAATGAGGTCAAATTTTATATTCATTACATTAATAGAGGAGTTTTGGAAGATAAAAAAAGATGCCAGAAGCATACTTTGGTAGCATGGTAGCATAATAAATGCATATACTGCATATATATACAGTATATACAGTATATGTAGATAGATGTACCACAAGCTCACATGCTAATTAAAAGCAGTGCAGAGCATTTTGGGGAAACCTTCTGACACAACTTTCCAGCATCAGAACAAGACTCATTTTTATATTATTCATAAATTATTGTTCTTGGGTTCCTCCGTGATTTAAAACACCTGTAAACACGTCAAGATTTCACGCTAATTAGAGTTGATGACTGACACATTACAGGTGTTTTATTTGTTTTTATAAGCTCTCAAGCGAAAAGCTAAAAACACCTCAGAACATATAAGCTGTCATGCTAATAAGGTAAAAACAATACCCAAGCTAGCACAGATTTTAAGGTAGATACAGTTTAAACATAGCAAAAAATAAATAAATACATATGTGTTAATAAGTGCTGAAAGCTGAAAGATAAAAGAGGGGAAACTGCTAGCATGGTATCAAGATACAAGGTTGTTTTTTTTTTGTTTCCTGAACCAAAATCAGGTCAAGTCTGCCATTCAAGCACAGGATCCTGTGTATAAAAACAGGGATACGGTATGTTGACTCGAGCTGATTCACTCTCAGCTTTCATGCTAAGATGCTAACTGATGCTACTAAGTTCACTGTTAGCCTCTTGAAAGACACAGGACATGATACACAGTATATACATCTTTTCAGGTAGTCAAAAAACATTACACATACCATATTCTCCACCACAACGGAAGTGTCTTATGCTCACAGTTGTTAAAAGACATTTTTAATTTCTCTCTGTCTATCTTTTTTTTTTTTTTTACTTTCCAGATGCTACATCATAGCAAGAGTTCCTGCTAATTAGATCCAATTAACTACCAACTAAACTGCCACTCAGAATTCTGGGTAAAGACAGGCAACATATGTTGGCTGTAAACCCGAAACACTCAGCGTTGTTGCCAAGTTTCTAAATAGCATTACTTCCTTTAGCGGGAACAGCTTACTCTAAATGTGTCAGAGCAATTCAAAATGATAATGACATGCTACAGTACCTTTAACGTATTTTTTGTGCTGTTTGGCATGATTTCTAGGTGCTAAAACATCAAGCTTTCATGCTAATTAGATAAAAACAATTAGCACTTCTGGATTCTGGCTAAAGGCAGGGAACAAATGTTGGTTTAAAGTTTTATTGCCAAGATGCTAGTTCTATTTGTTAAATTCTTACTTTTTTAGTATTTATAGCATTTTAAATATTCATAGAACACATGTAGTTCACATCAAAACAAGTAAAAAAAACTAATGACCATTTAGCATTCATGGTAATACAGCACCTTGCATATTTATTTCTTCATTCCCACCTTATATTTATCCATAAATGGTTTTTGAATATTGATTTATATGTCACAACTCCACACAGAATATCCCATAATGCTAAAATGTTGGTAGGAAGGAGCTATGTAGTTTCTAAAATTATTTACAAATTTTAAATAATTTTAGCCATATATAATGCAGTCTGGGGAAAAATGCTGTTTGTTGATCTGATCAAACTAGAATTGTTATTATTATTATTATTATTATTATTATTATTATTATTATTATTATTATTATTATTATTATTATTATTATTATAGGATTTCATCTTTAGGGGTTTTAGCCCTCAGTGAGAATTTAAAACAAGAAGAGTTTTATATTATATATTATATGACTACATAGTAAGCCAAAATTTATGGTATTATTTAAAACGGCAAAAGTGGACACCAGAATTTTATGATGTAATGATGCAAGTCTTGAATCAAATCAGTTCATGTATGTGTGCGTTCTCTACGAACAGTGTGTCCAATGAATGCAGTCATTAATAAACAAAATATTCACAAGACAAAGACCAAATCAATAAATGTTATTATTATTTAGTATTGAATGGATTGTTTGCATTAATATTTTGTTTGTGCTACAACTCTGGTAATAAGAATAGTGAAATTTCACTGCTTTTGGTTGCCGTCTTTGCGGCTTTCCGCCGATTAACGTTATAGATAAACGCCTCCAGCTCTGACTGACTCTGTGCTTCTCCGTTCATATAAAGCAGACAGCTGATGACGCACTTTTGAAAGACTACAACGCACGCGCGTAAAAGCAAAGTAAAAAAAATTGCTCTTGGATCAAACTGATAAATAATTTTGTTTCCCATCGATGCCATGTCCTGCGTTTTAACGTATTTTTTATTTTTTATTTATGAAAGTAAAAATTATACTTTTAGTTTTAAGGTGGCTTAGATCACAGACAGGGGGCTGAAGCCACCCTAAAAAAGTAAATCTGCTTTGAGTTGATGTGAATTGTTAAAAGCACTATACAAAATGCAGTGAATTTAATTGAAATTAAACTCTAGAGACTCTCGTTCCACTCATGGGGCACCAAAAACTGTACCACAATCATTGGCATTCTGGATGAACCATATTTGAACCCTAATGCCAGAATAATCAGCGGCTCTACTGAATTCTGTTCGTTGTAATATCCTTTAAAACAGGAGCTCCTCTGTACACTATACAGTAGGCTATATCCTTATCTGGTCTGTGAAGGAGAGTGTGTGGAGTTCAACATTTTGTTTTGACTCGTTCATCGTGTTATGACTATAAAGCCTGTGTGGGGTTGTCGACTGAGTGAAGTTAACTGAAACTATGTAGCCTCCGAAACGAAGTTTGCTAATGCTTACGGATAATCAGCAGAGCTTTATGAGTAATCTGAAAAGAGGACTTCATCATGGATCGGTGGCTTAATGAGCACAGGGATTCTAGACAACTCCTGTTTGTGTGTTAGTGGGTTTATTTGATGGATACTATAGACGTTGTTTTTATTCAAGGCTAGTAAATTCAGCAGTAAACTTAAGCACTCTCAAACTTCCTGTTTTTACAAAACCATCAGCAACATCTAAACCTAGTCATGTGATCACTGTGAAATGTTCAAAAGTGAGCCCGAAGCTTAGTTTTCTTTAGACACAAATAACAGCAAGTGTTTATTCCATGATTTATTCCATGCCGTCTTCTGCGATTTTTCCACTCTTACAGACCCGTTACTTATTTTTTTTCTCTCTCTCTCTGTTTCTGTTAGTCATACTGAGGAATAATTTTCACACACAAACACCATTTTAAATGTGATATATCATTTACTTGACACTTTATTAAAATATGGAGCAATACAAATGTAAAACCGTGACGTTAAATTGTACGGTTGTCGTACTGTGAGTTTATGAAGCTACTACACCTCTAATTTGAGGCCCTTCTTCATTTCTCTGTTCTGCTAGTGGCGACCTGAGCTGCTCTGATTAGGCCGTAGATGTCGGTGAAGGTTTAATTACAGGGCCGCATGTGACATCATCGCCACAGCTATTAATCTCATCCAAGCATTAATGCCATGATACCGGCTCAAGGTTTATGATCCACGTAATAAGCTTTATTTGTATATAGTAATAGGTAGTGACTAAGTTCACAGGCATGGAAGTGCAGATCTGTCCACGCTGATAATGGTGTGCAATTTTATGAGAAGAAATTAATAAGCCATGAGGCCAAACTTTCACATTGTCTCTGTTTCTAATTTACATTTCTTATTTAAAGAATTAAGATTTTTATACTAATGCTAAGATACAAACTGGGTTTCTTCTTAGAAAGTATTGCATTTGGAGTGAAAACCTGTCCAGGAATTCAAACCTTCCACTTTTACCTAACAATTCCTTCTTTATGATTGTCTGGTGAATGGCATTTTAACGGAAAGTGACTCAGACTCGTTTCTGGGCCGTAAATAAGATAAAGCCTAAAATCAAGAAACCTCCTAGGTCTATTGATCCAGAGCTGTAAAGGTCACAGTACACATGCCTTGTGAGTTGCCTTTTTAAAGCTGGGTCAGAAAAGAGTTTAAACTGAAAATTAAGTAACTGGCCACATCTTTTGAATAACAGTACATACTGCCCCTTTAAAATATTAGTATTAATATGAATTGTGTAAATATGAACTGGGGCAATGAAGCATCCACTACTAAGTAGTGAGAAAAGCATGAGGTTAAGGGTGAGTGTACAGTATGTGCGTGTGTATAAATAACAGCCTGCCTTTGTCTCTTATGTCTCTCAGGTGTTTAAGCAGAAGGTGCTGGAGCTTGGTGAGAAGCTGCTGCCGGCATTCAACACTCCGACCGGCATCCCACGAGGAGTCATTAACCTGGGCAGGTATGTGTCATGCTGAGCCAAATGGCAGCTTTAGATTTCAGGTTGTGTTTGGATACTCACCTTTCTATAAATTTTTAATATTTAAGGTTATATAAGGTGTCCTTCGGAGACATGATGCATTTCCTGCTACAGTATGTGTCTAACAATCCACCTTATTACCGGATTAATGTGATAACTAATGTGTTTGTTCGTTTTGCTTCAGTTTATTCTCATCACTTAGCCAAATGTAGTGTGTAATGTAGCACAGAAGGGCTCACTACCTTATTATATTGTGTGAGTTGTGTAATGATAAAGCTGACTTTGACTTTATGCTGTTTTCGTGCATTATGATGCAATGGGCAGTTGGCATGACGCTAGATTGGAGATTTGGATCGAGAGATACAGAATGCTTTGGCTGATACATTTAAGGTTTAAATCGATTCTTGCCATAATTACAGATTAGTGTTAGATCAAAGTCCTCGTAAGGAGATTTTTTTTTAATGCGAACTGAGCCAAAGGACAGAGCTGTAGTGCTGCAGAAAGGCCAGGTGTTCTGGATATTTTGAACCATAAAAAATGCTGGATGTGTTGCATAAAATAAATCCAATATTTATATGATTATCTGTATATTGAGCCTCAGCTCTGTGTTCTCCATGCTAATATGATTTTCGTATTACATTTTAATTAGGTTTCTTCACATTTTCATTTTGTTTTTGTATTTTTGACCAATGGACTAGAGCGTTTTTAGAGTTTGTTTTGCAGTCTTGATCATCAAAGTGTGTGAAGACTTAAAAATGTTTGAAGGCACATTAACATTCATTCATTCATTTTCTACCGCTTTATCCGAACTTCCCGGGTCACGGCGAGCCTGTGCCTATCTCAGGCGTCATCGGGCATCGAGGCAGGATACACCCTGGACGGAGTGCCAACCCATCACAGGGCACACACACATTCTCACACACTCACACACTACGGACAATTTTCCAGAGATGCCACAATCAACCTACCATGCATGTCTTTGGACCGGGGGAGGAAACCGGAGTACCCGGAGGAAACCCCCGAGGCACGGGGAGAACATGCAAACTCCACCCAACCCCGTCCCTGGAGGTGTGAGGCGAATGTGCTAACCACTAAGCCACCGTGCCCCCGCACATTAACATGTGTTTAGTTTTTGTAGATTCCAGGGTAGAATCAGCTGGTTCCAACGATCCTAGTGAAGTCACTTCTGGAAAATAATTTTAAAAACATACAACATATTTTTTTTATTCCAATATTTAATATATTCATTCATATATTCATATCTTCCTTTAATATAAAAGTGTTTACATTTCTTCAACAATTTATTGCCTAGTCATGCCTCATGTCTCTGAACGGAGCGATTGAGGGATAGACAGAGCGATATATGAGAACCCGGCAGCTGGAAGGATGCCAGCTTGTTCCCTGTAGTGACGATGTCACTGGGTGCCCCTGCCCTTCTTCACTCTATTAGGCATTGATTTTTCCAACCTGAAGATGCTCGGGCCATTCTGCCCCATGTGGGTAATGATGTAGAGAGCATTTCTAATGGAGGCCCAGTTTAGCATCTCTTTCATCTCCTTTTCTCCTCTGCATGACCTACGAGAAAGCAACAGGAGAGCCATGGTTTTGTGTATTAGTGTGTGACTCAGAGCTGAGATTGTGGCAGCAAGGCAGGGTTTGGAAATTAGTTGTAGTAGCTGAAATGTTAAGAATACCACAGGATTTAACGCTTATTTATTTCTGTTATGCATCACATTTCAGTATAATGTCAGATGATACAGACATTTATTTTCTTGTAGCAGGATCATGATTTTTCCATTTGGGAAGTTTAATAATACTATAGATACATTCACTAGATGTGAAGCACGTTTGCTTCAGACCTTGGAGATTGGGGGTTTGATTCCATGTTGTGCCTCCGATTTCCTCTCCCACACACTACAGGCTGTTGAGTATCTCTAAAGTGTCCGTGGTGTGCGTTTGTGTGATTGTCCAGTGTGTCCCCTGCCTTGTGCCCTCATCGATGGATGAATGGAGGGACGGAGGGGTGGGTGGATGTTCACTAGATAACTAAATATGTTGTGTAGAACTGGTAAAATCAAATTTCCTAATGAAAGAGCCTACAAAATATCTAAAAAGTCTATCCAGATGGGATAAAAGTGATCAGCCAACCATTTGACAAGACTTTGTCTTGGAGAAATTAAGCCAGTGGGGTGAGCACGGTGGCTTAGTGGTTAGTACGTTCGCCTCACACCTCCAGGGTTGGGGGTTCGATTCCTACTTCCTCCTTGTGTGTGTGGAGTTTGCATGTTCTCCCCGTGCCTCGGGGGTTTCCTCCGGGTACTCCGGTTTCCTCCCCCGGTCCAATGACATGCATGGTAGGTTGATTGGCATCTCTGGAAAATTGTCCGTAGTGTGTGAGTGTGTGAGTGAATGAGAGTGTGTGTGTGCCCTGTGATGGGTTGGCACTCCGTCCAGAGTGTATCCTGCCTCGATGCCCGATGACGCCTGAGAAAGGCACATCTCATGTGAAAATGAATGAATGAAAATTAAGCCAGTTGGTAGAACCTTACGAAAGTCAGAACCTTATGTCATTTCAATGTCACTCGTGTGCAGTCAATGCCGTTAAATAATAACCCACTTTACATGAAGACGGCAACAGCAGTTATTAAGCTACCTGATTGACCATCTATGACACTTTTGTTTTTCGTGTTTTTTCGCTTCCTACTGACATCTCGGATCAATGTTTTGAGACAAAAGTTCTCTCTGTGGCCCTCCCGTCCTCCTCCCCTCCCCTCCAGACATCACTGATATCGATTTTCTTTTCTGAAGGAAAGCAAGCCCTGGGCTGCTCTTACAATGAGAACTAGAAGCAGCAATTGTGTGAATTACACTCTCTTTCAGCAGGAATCCTGCAGGAGCAAACAACAATGCAGAAAGGAGGCTAGTCAGAAAAATAAAGCCAGGATTGAACTCTAAAGACATTTTGTCCAATCATATCATCCTGTCCAGAGGTGTCCAAAATCTACCTCCAGCCTGCAGACTCTTGGCTTGTCTTTTACAGAGTATGATATAGTAGATGGTCCTTCAGCCAACACATTAACACACGTTTTCTCTTTAACCTGGTGGTGGCAGCAGAAATTAATTTACAAATAAATTTGAATAGAATTTTTACTCATGGTTCATCAGAAAGGGTCTTTTCAACACCTGGCAACCACTAATCATGAAAAACCTTATGTGCATTCCTAATAGTTGAATTAACTAGTTAAGAATTATGTAAGTACTAATTAAGTATAATTTAGTTTCTTGTATTATTTAGTTCTCTAACATTCTCTAATATACGGTTCTTGACATATTTATGATCAGATATGTTGATGAGTTCTAATCTGAAAAACATTTTCTGATCTAGGCGTGTGAAAATGAATCTGATGGACAAAAGAAAGCTAAATGAATCTTAGCTCAGTTAGCTCTTTTTTTGTATTAAAAAAGTTTGTATGCTGCTGTAAAACACACACACACACACACACACACACACACACACACACACACACACACATTATAACAGGCAATGACAGTGACTGCTGTCCAAACACACTTAATTCGTCATCCCAAATAACGTAACACTAATCTCTATGCCATTAACACACAAACAACACAGCGTGCTATTAAGTCTATGCCAGAATTAATTGTGTCTCTTCCCATCTATTCCCTACATCCTTGTGTCTATTTTGCCTTTTTACCACAGTGAGTGTTTTTTTGTATCTTGTTGCCATGACTCCATCCGTCCACGCGGCTCTGTACCTGCTCGCATGGTGGGCTGGTTGCCATGGTTTCCAGTTGCCGTGGCACACGGCGGGGGCGAAAGTACTCACAATGCTAATTCCCCCTCTGTTACAGTGGCACCAGCTGGAACTGGGGCTGGGCATCAGCTGGGAGCAGCATCCTGGCTGAATTTGGGACGTTGCACCTGGAGTTTATGCACCTGACGGAACTGTCCGGAAACCCCATATTCACAGAGAAGGTTTGGTGCAGTATTCCGTTTGGAAGGATGAAAAACAGCTGAAAGATTAAAGAAAAAACAAAAACAAAAAAAGGAATTTATTTATTTATTTTCCGAATGCCCGAGTATAGTTTTAAAAAATATTTTAGCATCGATTGACATTTCTATCTTGATGGGCGTGGTCTCTTCCGTGATGACTCCGAACCCATTCACGTGTCCAAATGAGCCACTGAATCATTTGATGAGGATACAAATGATGTAAATCACATGCTGTGGTCTTCACACTGAGCAGATCTCAACGCAGCATCTGTCACTTTATTTTTTTAACTCCTTACTAAGACACTTTAATGTGCTGAATATGTTTTTCCTTTAATTTCTCATGCAGTTCGACATGTTATACTTGTATGGTTTAGACAATTCACAGTTCCACACACTGACATCAAGATCGCCTTTATTTTTGTTTCAGGTGATGAACATCCGCAAGCTGCTGGATAGGATCGAGAAGCCCCAGGGCCTGTATCCCAATTTCCTGAGCCCTGTCAGTGGGAACTGGGTCCAACGTAAGTAAACAAAACTGTTTGTGTAAGATCATGTGTAGACAGACAGACAGACAGGCTGGCAGACAGACAGACAGGCAGACAGACAGACAGGCAGGCAGGCAGACAGACAGACAGACAGGCTGGCAGGCAGACAGACAGACAGACAGACAGACAGACAGACGACAGACAGGCAGGCAGACAGACAGGCTGGCAGACAGACAGGCAGGCAGACGACAGGCTGGCAGACAGACAGACAGACAGACAGACAGACAGACAGGCAGACAGACAGACAGACAGGCAGGCAGACAGACAGACAGGCAGACAGACAGACAGGCAGACAGACAGACAGACAGGCAGGCAGACAGACAGACAGGCTGGCAGGCAGACAGACAGACAGACAGACAGACAGACAGACAGACAGACGACAGGCAGACAGACAGGCAGGCAGACAGACAGGCTGGCAGACAGACAGGCAGGCAGACGACAGGCTGGCAGACAGACAGACAGACAGACAGACAGACAGGCAGGCAGACAGACAGACAACAGACAGACAGACAGACGACAGACAGACAGGCAGACAGGCAGACAGGCTGGCAGACAGACAGACAGACAGGCAGGCAGACAGACAGGCAGACAGACAGACGACAGACAGGCAGACAGACAGACAGACAGACAGACGGCAGGCAGACAGACAGACGGCAGACAGACAGACAGACAGGCTGGCAGGCAGACAGACAGACAGACAGGCAGACAGGCAGACAGACAGACGACAGGCAGACAGACAGACAGGCAGACAGACAGGCTGGCAGACAGACAGACAGACAGACAGGCAGACAGAGAGGCAGGCAGACAGACAGACAACAGACAGACAGGCAGACAGACAGACAGACGACAGACAGACAGGCAGACAGACGACAGACAGACAGACAGACGGCAGGCAGGCAGACAGACAGACGGCAGGCAGGCAGGCAGGCAGGCAGGCAGACAGACAGACAGACAGACAGACAGATAGATAGATAGATAGATAGATAGATAGATAGATAGATAGATAGATAGATAGATAGATAGATAGATAGAGTTGTTTACTTGTTTGTTTAGATCCCTGCCATATGTAAACTCTTCCTTAGCAGCCTCATTGACATTTATAGCCATGCTTATTCTTTCGCTCAGCTCTTTGTGATTCTCTATCTGACTGAAGCAGTGAACAGCAGCGTTATACCCCAGGATTATTAAAATAACAATGTGTTTCATTAGCGGTGCAAATTTCAGGTTCTGATACGTTCCGAAGTGCGAGCCGGTGCATGTATTCTGCACGACGGAATATTAGCAACGGATAATTGTAACTGTTGATGAATGGTTACTGACGACCTGAGAGATAAAAAGAGGTAAAGGATGTGGTGCAGAAAGCAAGCTCACACTTCACTTCCTTACTACACACACTGTGTGTGTGTGTGTGTGTGTGTGTGTGTGTGTGTGAGAGAGAGAGAGAGAGATAATTATATACATTAAGTAACTAATTGCCCTTTATAACGTTACAATAATAGGTGTTAAATATGAACAGGGAAAGCAGTGAATACGAGCTTTTGCCTCCTGGTGGAGGAGGCGTGGTCTCTGACTCAGTTCTAGTGAAGGAGGTGTGGTCTGTGTCCCTCAGTCTCAGTGAGGAGGCGTGGCCTGTGTGCCACAGTCATTGAAGGAGGTGTGGTGTGTGTGTGTGCCTTAGTCAATGAATGAGGTGTGGCCTGTGTGCCCCAGTCAGTGAAGGTGGTATTTCTCAGTCAGTAAAGGAGGTGTGGCCTGTGTGCCCCAGTCAGTGAAGGTGGTGTGGTCTGTGTGCCTCAGTCAGTGAAGGAGGTGTGGTCTGCGTGCCTCAGTCAGTGAAGGAGGTGTGGTCTGTGTGCCTCAGTCAGTGAAGGAGGTGTGGCCTGTGTCCCTCAGTCAGTGAAGGAGGTGTGGTCTGTGTGCCTCAGTCAGTGAAGGAGGTGTGGTCTGCGTGCCTCAGTCAGTGAAGGAGGTGTGGTCTGTGTGCCTCAGTCAGTGAAGGAGGTGTGGCCTGTGTCCCTCAGTCAGTGAAGGAGGTGTGGTCTGTGTGCCTCAGTCAGTGAAGGAGGTGTGGCCTGTGTGCCTCAGTCAGTGAAGGAGGCGTGGTATATGTGCCTCAGACAGTGAAGGAGGCCTGGTCTGTGTTCCTCAGTCAGGGAAGGAGGTGTGGTCTGTGTTCCTCAGACAGTGAAGGAGGTGTGGTCTGTGTCCCTCGGTCAGTGAAGGAGGTGTGGTCTGTGTGCCTCAGACAGTGAAGGAGGTGTGGCCTGTGTTCCTCATCCAGTGAAGGAGGTGTGGTCTGTGTGCCTCAGTTAGTGAAGGAGGTGTGAAGTGTGTGCCTTAGTCCCAGTAAAAGAGGTGAGGACTGTGAGCCTCACTAAGTGGTCCTAGAGAAGGAGTTGTGGAGTCCCTCAGTCAGTGAAGGAGGCGTGGTATATGTGTCTCAGACAGTGAAGGAGGCGTGGTCTGTGTTCCTCAGACAGTGAAGGAGGTGTGGCCTGTGTCCCTCAGTCAGTGAAGGAGGCGTGGTATATGTGTCTCAGACAGTGAAGGAGGTGTGGCCTGTGTTCCTCAGTCAGTGAAGGAGGTGTGGCCTGTGCCCCTCAATAAGCGAATGAGGCATGGTCTACGTGCCTCAGTCCTAGTGATGGAGGTATGGTATGTGGCATCAGAGCATACTCTACACACATATATATAGATGTATAGTGCCAGTCAAAGGTTTTTAGAGTTTCTTAGATTTTATTACAATTGAATCACTCTTATTGCCACAGACAAAACTAAATGAACAGCAATTAAATAAAGATTCATTTTTGCAAAACTTTTCCTCAGATCCTAGTGGGACTCTAAACGATGCCTTTATCGCTTTAGCAAAGACGCTCGGAGTCTAAGGCCGTTAAATAAAAGACTTACACTGCGCTGATATTATCCATAAACCATAAAAACACGGTGTGCCACGAGAACCGAATTAGATCAAGATTTTGATTCGATTTGTCAAGCAAAATAAAATCATTTCTTACATCAAGCAGTGATTTATAGGTGTTGGCATGGAAATGGCTTTTGATTTTCTCTGCTTCCCTTCTCTTAGATCACGTTTCTCTTGGAGGCCTAGGAGACAGCTTCTACGAGTACCTGATCAAATCATACCTGATGTCAGACAAGACGGATGAAGAAGCTAAGCGCATGTACTACAGCGCTCTGGAGGTAAGGGATAGCGCATCTCAGGAGTACGTGTGAAATGTACACACAAACTTTTTTATATACAATTGCAACTCGTGATCTCTGTACCAGCTAAAACAACACTGCATGAAAATAAAAGCATGTTGGGACACATCGGTGGACAGGACTTCTAGTATTCGCCGAACAAAACCACCGTTTGTCCTATTTGATCTATTTTGATTTAGCCTGTTTTACTAAAGACGCACAATAAGCAGGAGTCCAGATCGGCACTCTCTGTATAAAGAATAAAAGAACGTCAAAGGAAAAGCGAGACAGGAGATAAAAAGAAGAGAAAGGACTAAAGATAATGTTGATCGTTTACTATTGATCTTTTGTTTTCACCTCACATAAAAAGCTGAATAGAGACACAGGATGCACTGGGAGACTTCGGAGATTGATCGCTGGAAGAAAAATTACTCGAAAATCTAACCCTGTTTCCTTTCTGTCGTATTATTAACAGCAGATTCATAAGTTTCCCTTACGGAAGCCTGATGGAATCTCAATGAGGCTTGACTTCTTTGCGCCAGGGAGCGGACCCTTCCGTTATATCATGCATAAATCATAGATGCCCAGAGCAACATGGGCTCGGTGTTCCTATTTAGCATGTGCAGAGAGATACACGAGAAACGGATACGCTTTTGCCGGGGTTTGTCACTGTTTGTAATACTCTACATGTTTGTGCTTCTGGAGACGTAATCTAATATCCGTTCAAGCGAGTTAATATCCTGTTAACAGCTGAGCGATCCTGCTTGTCCTCTGAGTATCTGGGAATGGGCAAAACTACACTCTATAAGGCCAAAGGTTTATGGTCACCTGGTTTCATCACACCCATACTGTACAGTACAGACCAAAAGTTTGGACACACCTTCCAATAGTTTGGACACACCACCTTTTCAACAGGACAATGACCCCAAACACACCTCCAGGCTGTGTAAGGGCTATTTGACCATGAAGGAGAGTGATGGGGTGCTGCACCAGATGACCTGGCCTCCACAGTCACCGGACCTGAACCCGATCGAGATGGTTTGGGGTGAGCTGGACCGCAGAGTGAAGGCAAAAGGGCCAACAAGTGCTAAGCATCTCTGGGAACTCCTTCAAGACTGTTGGAAGACCATTTCAGGTGATGACCTCTTGAAGCTCATCAAGAGAATGCCAAGAGTGTGCAAAGCAGTAATCAGAGCAAAAGGTGGCGACTTTGAAGAACCTAGAATATGACATATTTTCAGTTTCACACTTTTTGGTTATGTACGTATATAATTCCACACGTGTTAATTCATAGTTTTGATGCCTTCAGTGTGAATCTACAATGTTCATAGTCATGAAAATAAGGAAAACTCTTTGAATGAGAAGGTGTGTCATAACTTTTGGTCTGTACTGTATGTGGCTCTTCTCTGTGACCTGTGAAGCCTAAACCTGACCAAGCTTCACAATGCACCTGTGCACAAAGCAAGATCCATGAAGAAGGTATTAGTGGAAGAACTTCAGAGCCTTGACCTCAAGTCCACCGAACACCTTTGGGATGAACTGGAATGCCGACTGGACCCCAGAACTCCTCATCCTACATCGGTGTCTGATCTCACTACTACATTTACATTTACATTCACGGCATTTAGCAGACACCCTTATCTAGAGTGACTTACAACTGAGCAACTGAGGGTTCAGGGCCTTTGCTCAGAGGCCCGGCAGTGGCAGCATGGTGGACCTGGGGTCCACTACTACTCTTCTATGAACACAAATCCCCACAGCTACACTCCAACATCTAGTGGAAAGCCTTCCCAAAAGAGTGGGAGATGCTCTACATTCTGCAAATTCTGCAAATGGATGTTCAAAAAGCACAGACATAAGTCTGATTGTCATACACAAATATTTCATCCATTTATCCCAGAAGCGAGCTTTTAATTTATCCACCTTTGACTGACTAAAATAGCTATCAATAAAATATCAGCCTAATGTTTGTTAATCATATTCTTCTAACATCACAATAAATATCTAGAGTATCTAGTGGAACTATTGTAAAAATCTATAGGTCCATATTAACAGTGTCATGATGGACTAGCATGATCGCATAGCATTAGTAGGAAATAAATGATTATAGGATTAAATCTATACCAGTGCATCACAAATAATAACCAGAGATAAAGAGTAGTCTTGGATTTTTAAAAGGAAAATGTTTGTGCATTGATAATTAATTCATAAACTTATTAAGGTTAAATGTTTCATCCTTATACAGTAGTTGATTGAAATAATAATGCATGTTAGATACCTACAGTACCTATTATTGATTATGTCCTGTGTTCTGGACCAGGCGATAGAGACCAACTTGGTGCAGAAATCTTCTGGAGGTCTTACATACGTAGCTGAATGGAGAGGCGGAATTCTCGACCATAAGATGGGGCATCTGGCTTGTTTCGCCGGCGGGATGGTGGGCATCGGGGCAGACGATGGCACTCCAGAAAAGAGGCAGCACTACCTAGACCTGGCTGCCGAGATCACAAACACGTGCCATGAGTCTTACAGTCGCTCAGGTAAGAAAGACACACTTAACAAATAGGGAAGGTTAACCGAGAAAGATATGTTCATGTAGATCAGTTTTGAGGTAAATTTTGAGGTAAATTTGCATAAAGTTGTACATTACATTTTTAAATGAAGGTTTAAAAAATGGTATTTAAACTAGTAGTACAATAGAATCGGTTGTAAAAATTTTAACTCCCCATGTTTGCTATATAGAAGAGAGGAAACTTTTTTCTACAAACCTATAGAATTACAAGATACTAAAAATGAAATGTGATTGTATCAGCCAATCAAAAAAAGGACAATATTTTCATAACACAGGTTCCTGATCTGACGAACACAGTATGAAGCGACGAGCGGTCTTAGAACAGAAAAAAATTCAACCTGATATTTTGATTTATAGTGGAATATTAAATCCATTATATTTAACTATTAATATCCTAATTAATATCGTTGGCCAATTTATTACCTAAGTTTCTGTTCATCTGTCAAGACAAACTCAGTTGGTTATAAATGAAATTTCTTTGCCTTAAGGGTGTGTAAACCTTTAAACTCTACTCTCTATAGGTCTACTTGTATAACATACAATTTGTTTTCAAGGTAGCATTACTAACTAGTTTTTTTTTTAACAGTTCGATAATTAGATTAAAGTAGTAAACATTGCTAGCTAGCAAGGATTTTTTTTTTTTTGTATGAAATCTTGAAGAAATCCTGAGGGAAAAGTAGCATACAGGCGTCTGGGTGACTGAGTTATCATACATACAGGACTAAAGCATCTATGACAAAGAGTGATGAAAAAAAAGATAAAAAATATAATAATAATTTAAAAAAAAAAAAGCTACATCTCAGTTGTTAACACTACCAACTTTTGTAAACAAACCTTTGTTTTAATTTCGTTTACATTAATCTAATTAGTGTAAAGATTATTTCTACTTTATAAATCAACCCTGTATTAGCCAACATGGCTAATACCAAATGACAGACTCATACTGCTAAATTAGAATACTAAACTAGCACTCTATGTTAACTATTTTCTACAACCAAAGATTGCTTTACAATATAACTGTAAACGTTTCCTGGATTATAAAATAAGAAGTGTAGCATCTAGCTAGTTAGTTTAGCAAAACGTCCTGCGATTTGAAGTTATCAGTGCGTGGCAGAAACTCATAACACGCTGCTGAAAAACAGTCCTTCTAACATATTATTTTTCTGTCAGAAATTGTGTCTCACGTCGAATCGGATGTGTCCGGTGCTTCAGATTAGAAGAGGCTGTTAGCCACTATCTCTGATGTTCTTTCAAAACTTTTAAACAAGCTGTGTTGATTTTTTTTTTTTAGAGATGAATCTCAGACTGGATCAAAACCCAAAGCTTTTTTTTTTCTTACCCGGACCAGAGGGAATCATGGGAAGAGGAAAGATATTGAGATTTTTAAGTGAAGCTCAAACTAAGATCCACCAATTTTGCCCAAAAGGCTTGTTTGATCTTTGCTTTCTCATCCATTTCAGTCCCCTGATTGCTTAGAGAAAAATATCTTAGGGAAGATTTGATGCAGCAGAATAGGCACCGTAAGCCATACTTCTCTCTCTCTCTCTCTCTCTATATATATATATATATATATATATATATATATATATATATATATATATATACATATATATATATATATATATATATATACACATGGATGGATGGATGGATGGATAGATAGATAGATAGATAGATAGATAGATAGATAGATAGATAGATAGATAGATAGATAGATAGATAGATAGATAGATAGATAGATAGATAGATAGATAGATAATGTACCATATATATATATATATATATATATATATTCATTCATTTTCTACCGCTTATCCAAACTACCTCGGGTCACGGCGAGCCTGTGCCTATCTCAGGTGTCATCGGGCATCGAGGCAGGATACACCCTGGACGGACTGCCAACCCATCACAGGGCACACACACTCTCATTCACTCACACACTACGGACTATTTTCCAGAGATGCCAATCAACCTACCATGCATGTCTTTGGACCAGGGTATATATATATATATGAAGATAGATAGATAGATAGATAGATAGATAGATAGATAGATAGATAGATAGATAGATAGATAGATAGATAGATAGATAGATAGATAGATAGATAGATAGATAGATAGATAGATAGATAGATAGATAGATAGATAGATAGATAGATAGATAGATAGATAGATAGATAGATAATGTACCACATCAAACAGCACTTTGCCAAATACCTTTGCTCTAAATACCACATTGATTTTCTTTTTTTCTTTTTCTGTCTACTTTCGATTAAATTAAGAATCACAGCTCAAAACAAAACGAGTTTAAAGAAAAATAAAAAAAGGATGATTTGCCCGCTGCGGAAGAGAGTGTCATATGAGGCACTCTTTAATGCTGACAGTGAAAGTCGTCCTCTGAGAGAGTTTCTAGCACTCTGTAAGCTAACACGCTGATTAGCTTCATTATGGATAAACCGCCAAAAAACCAAAACAACACGAAAATCTAAACTGGTTTATTCAGAAAAAAAGGAAAAGAAAAGAAAGGTGCAGAAAAAGATGTTTTATCCTATTTTTATAGGCTTTCCTGTTTAAAGATTATTCGAAGCTCTTTATAAGCGTATGGATTTAAAGGCGAATAAAATATTTTTACATCTTACCCCAAACCCTTTTTCCTCCTCTCTAGCAGGTGATATACAAAGTTGAGCATTTTTCAGAATCATTTCATTTTCTTTTAATAAAGCTATTCAGTGCTCAATGCCCGATTCTGATTGGTCCAAAGGTGCTGATTAACACTAGATAAAACATACGTTAGCGTTTTTTCCTACATTCGACTGATCACATATCCCTTCCTTCAGTGTAATCAGTACTTCGGTGCTTTCTTGTTTTCTCTCTAGTTTTAGGCTAAAAAAATGTAATTTGTTGAGCATCGAATGTCTTAGCCGTGTCCTACTCCACCTGCTGGTGAATATGAAGCTCATACGAAAGTAGACACTCAGAGCTGTCGTTCACTCAGGATGTCTGTTTATCGCTAGCCCGCTAGGAGCAATATATTCATAGAAAAGTTCTGAAAAACAAAAACAGTTTTTTTTTTCCTGCATAATTGTTTCTATCTTCAAAGTAAACAATGATATCAAACCCATTTCTACTCCGTGAGACGCCACGGGTGTTTGTTCATGAGCAGCTAGAATTTGAAGGTGTTTATCTTCAACCGAGACAATTCTGTGTAAGGTTATCGACAGAGAAAAAAAATAACACACGTCTCACACCGTAAGATCATACTCACAGCCAGAAAATAATCTGTTTGTTTATACTGATTGAAAACGTCCCATAAGTCGATTTCCTTTCAGCTGCAAGAACGGGAAGAAGCTGAGCTGCAGAGACCAAGATGCTAAACGGACAAACAGAAAACCTGCATAAACACTCCGCATGCGACAAAACCGACACAAGCCATCGGCCATTAAACGTTACGAGATTAAACCAGATTCTGCAGAGAGGCGAAAAATAAAAATTAACCAGTCATTTGTTTATTTATTTATTTATTTTTATTTTTTCGTCTCTGAACGTCTGACATTATAAGCACCAGTATTATTCATATACACCTTGTAGTTTTTGAGATTTTAAATTGAGCAAGAGGCTACAAAATAGTCCTGCGGATGAAGAGGTTAAGCATTAATTTCTAAAATAGATCAACTGATCTAACCACACGGTGACTTAGTGGTTAGCACGTTCGCCTCACACCTCCAGGGTTGGGGGTTCGATTCCCACCTCCGCCTTGTGTGTGTGGAGTTTGCATGTTCTCCCCGTGCCTCGGGGGTTTCCTCCGGGTACTCCGGTTTCCTCCTCCGGGCCAAAGACATGCATGGTAGGTTGATTGGCATCTCTGGAAAATTGTCCGTAGTGTGTGAGTGTGTGAGTGAATGAGAGTGTGTGTCTGTGCCCTGCGATGGGTTGGCACTCCGTCCAGGGTGTATCCTGCCTCGATGCCCGATGACGCCTGAGATAGGCACAGGCTCCCCGTGACCCGAGAAGTTCGGATAAGCGGTAGAAAGTGAATAAATGACATTACCACTTGTTAAGATGTCAGTGTAGAATCGCTAGAGTTTAACTGTAGAGCCCTTAATCAAGCCTCATAGCTTTCATCTGCTGATCTTCGTCTCTGTGCTTGGACTGGATTCCACTTCAAGTCATTTGGGGCAACGGCATCTGCTGAATGAAAAGCAACCATCTGGACTACAAGCAAACATATTTAAAAGTCTCTCTGGTCCATCTGATTCTGACTTATCTAGTTTTATGTTAAAAAAATACAGATTTGGGCAAAGTCTGAACTCAACAGTCGTGATAAATGATGAATGAGTCAGTCATGTTGTTTTCTTTTTCCTCTGTTTTTTTCCTCAACGCTGACAGCCACGAAGCTCGGCCCCGAGGCGTTCCGCTTCGACGGAGGTGAAGAGGCGACGGCCACCAGACTGAGCGATCGCTACTACATCCTGAGGCCGGAGGTCATAGAGAGCTACATGTACATGTGGCGTCTGACTCACGATCCCAAGTACAGGGAGTGGGGCTGGCAGGCAGTGGAGGTGAGAAGAAAAATAACTCTTCTGTAGTTACTGCTTTGTGGAGGCTTTTTTTTTTAAACTAAAGGAACACCATTTAGCATTGAGTTCACTAAAATAACATATATTTATTTACTGTATATATGAATCACTTAAATAGATATGTCTTCAAACTCTATGTTAAAGTTCAAATGCTTAAATGTTTGGAAATTTTCTCATTTCCATAGTTCCAGATTTTGGGAGCATAATGGATCGAATCTGCTTCACATGTTTACTTGAGCTTTACTTAACACTTAGTTAAGAAATTTGGTATTTAAAGAAAATCCCATCATTTTTATAAAAAAAAACGTCTTATCCTACTCGTGGGTTTTAATCCTGCGTGCAAACTTCCACAAAAAAATGAACTGAAGTAAACCTCGACTGGACGGACTTGAGGTCTAATCGTACGAGTGTGTTGTGGAACCGAGTCAATTGCGACCCGGAAGCCGTTCTGTTATTACGAAAGAAACGGCGCTGTAGCTACGAGCTGTAAATAAAAGTGTAGGTTAAGGCCACAATTATGAGAGAAAGGATTCTTTAAGATGATTTTGTCAGCTTCCTTTTGCCACGGCATCTCCTGCACTTCAGCACGTCGACCTGGACGCTTTAAACAGTTCCCGAAAAGCACTACGTCTGCGCGCGAGATCACCTGAGTGCGGTGTAGCGCTGCTTTCTCCATGTCACACCATTTTCTTGTCAACTCACCTAATTCATCCCAATTTACCCTTTTTATGTAATTTGTCTCTAGATGTTGACCCTTATCTTGAAATATGTCATCGATGTAATAGAGTTCCACTTCTGATTTCCTGCCTTTACTCTCACGGCTCCTTTCGTTGCCCTTTTATGGAGTCCTGTGGCCTCGGCGTACGCAAATGAGCCGTTTTTGAGAGCGTGATCTTTCACTTTACACCTTTACACATGCTCACACATGTAGGACGGAGAAACGTTCTGAAACGTTTCTAAATTAGACACAAATCCTGTCTGCGGTAACAAAAATATCTTCACAACTAAATTCAATGAAATAATCTGTTTCGAGGGAAGGCCCGGTGGCTTAGTGGTTAGCACGTTTGCCTCACACCTCCAGGGTTGGGGGTTCGATTCCCACCTCCACCTTGTGTGTGTGGAGTTTGCATGTTCTCCCCGTGCCTCGGGGGTTTCCTCTGGGTACTCCGGTTTCCTCCCTCGGTCCAAAGACATGCATGGTAGGTTGATTGGCATCTCTGGAAAATTGTCCGTAGTGTGTGTGTGAATGAATGAATGAGAGTGTGTGTGTGCCCTGCGATGGGTTGGCACTCTGTCCGGGGTGTATCCTGCCTCGATGCCCAATGACGCCTGAGATAGGCACAGGCTCGCCGTGACCCGAGGTAGTTCGGATAAGCGGTAGAAAATGAGTGAGTGAGTAATCTGTTTCGTTTGTATATCGCTTTGTTTTAACAGCGTACGTTGTCGCAAAAGCAGCTTTACGGAACTATCTCAGTTCAGGATATAAATTATGGACTTTTAATATGCTTAGCAAAGAAAATTGTTAATTGAGGCACATTGAAGATGTTTAAATCTCTTACGTTATAGAAACTATAAACATCCTGTCAGGAGCTATGGGACAGGACACCCAGAGGGGGCAGGTGTTTCACCATAGGCTGCTTTTTGTTTGTTTATGTATTCTCCACGTGTGTTGTGCCACACCCCCACGTGTCAACATGCTGTGTTGTTACGTGTCATCTGTTCCACATTTACGCTAATGTTTTTATATACAAATACACCAGCCCTTATGTAACTGCCCTGTCAGACAGTGTTTTGTGTACTGTATGTGTGCTGTGCTGCGACGCCATTATGTTTATCCAGGTATATCTGTAGTATTCACGTCTATGTTTTTTTTTGTTTTGTATCAGGTCAAGTCTTGTTGTTGTGTCAGTTTTGTTTTGAGTTATAAAAGCATCGCCTGGTTTTATCCTGCATGTGGGTATAACTCTCTGTAATGTGGGTGAGCGAGTCTTTTGGCTCATGGCATAGCTGTGAATGGGTCGCCTTCTCTGAACCGTTGTTCCTTCAGTCAGCTTTATGGTGGGCTTTTCTTCAGCAATCGTTTGACGTCTACGACAGGAAGGAATTAGTGTTGGATCTGTGTTCCTAGTTCCTCTCGGACGGTATTTACAGTTATATTATTTCCTGTCAAGTTTCACCCAAATGAGGCTGAGATTCATTTCTGAGTCTGGTTCCTCTTAAGGTTTCTTCCTCACATCATCTCAGAGAGTTTTTCCTTGCCACCATTACCTCCAGCTCATTAGGGATAGATGTTAGAGATATATTCATTCATTCATTTTCTACCGCTTATCTAAACTACCTCGGGTCACGGGGAGCCTGTGCCGTCATCTCAGGCGTCATCGGGCATCGAGGCAGGATACACCCTGGACGGAGTGCCAACCCATCACAGGGCACACACACTCTCATACACTCACACACTCACACACTACAGACAATTTTCCAGAGATGCCAATCAACCTACCATGCATGTCTTTGGACCAGGGGAGGAAACCGGCGTACCCGGAGGAAACCCCCGAGGCATGGGGAGAACATGCAAACTCCACACACACAAGGCGGAGGCGGGAATCGATCCCCCAACACTAACCACCTGCTAACCACTAAGCCACCGTGCCCCCCTGTTAGAGATATACAGTATAATAACTTAATTTTAAACTTTAAACCTTCTTATTTTTATTCTGTTTCTATACTTATGTAAAGCTGCTTTGAGACAACGTGAATCTGGGAGATCTGAGTTCGATCATTTTTTGTTCTTTTTCTATCATTTTCTTAAATATGCAAATCATCGTGGTGCTTAGAAAGCAGGTCGAGCAAAGACCCGAAGCCTTTCCTGTGTCGGAAAAGCTCTACCACTGGAGATTCCTTCCTAACATACTATATAAACATTTCCTCAAAGAAAACGTCACTATAACAACGATTACATTTTAAAACCCGTTAAAAAAAACGGATCAACACTTTTTGACCAGATTTTTCAAAAGCACCACGGTCTAAAAGTCGCTGAGACGCATCATGGGGAAAAGCAGCACATCCGGCAATGTTACAGTATGCTGTACAGGCAGGAGTCAGGTGGACAAAACGAGATTAAAAAGATCACGACAGAGCAGCAAACCTGCCATTTAATCCCATTAACTTCTGCAAATGAAGGCTTGGCTAACATCAGTGTATTAATACAGCTTGAGGGTCTCTCTCTCTTTCTCTCTCTTTTTCTCTCTCTCTCTCTCTCTCTCTCTCTCTCTCTCTTTCTGACAGGATGACATGTTAATTATAAGGCAGAAGAGCTCTAAAATAGATATGTCACGTTCGTTTTCCCAGAGAAACACAAGGGCCAGTCGTAATCACAGTGTAGATGTCTGCCTTTGTTACGATCTAATCGCACCTTCGTTTGTCACGTCAGCTCTTTTTTAGTCTCCCGTCAAATATTCCCAACCTCTGGCCCAAACGGACGGGACGGCGTTCACGTGTCGTTGCTTTGTTTTCTTTCTGTATACAGTAATGACACCAGGACTGTATCGGTTCATCCATTGTCAGCTTTGTTATATTGGTAAAAGGACGACGGAGTGCTTTTTTTTTTTCACAGGCACTGGAGAAACACTGCCGCATCGAAGGAGGGTTTTCAGGGATCAGAGACGTCTACGCTAGCACGGTCAGCCATGACAACATGCAGCAGAGCTTCTTCCTGTCTGAAACACTGAAGTGAGTGGTTTGTAGTGGTTTGTCTGACTGAATAACTCCTTCTTATCAAACAAAGGTATAAACAAAAAAAGAGGAAAAGATCATCTTGTTAGAAATGTTAAATGTTCACACAAGTCGCTGTTCTACGAAGTCGTCGGGTCAGGAGGCGTTCCGATTTAGGTTGTCATGGTAATAACGTTTATCACTAGACCATGATTGCCATGAGGTTTTAGTCTAATGATTAAAGTACAGTGAAGGCTAGGACTAAAAGTGACGTGACGTGACGTACGGCTAAGTACGGCGACCCATACTCAGAATACATTCTCTGCATTTACCCCATCCAAAGTGAACACACACACACACACACACACACACACACACACACACACACACACAGCAGTGAACACACACATACACATCGTGAACACACACCCGGAGCAGTGTTCAGCCATTTATGCTGTGGCGCCCGGGGAGCAGTTGGGGGGGTTCGGTGCCTTGCTCAAGGGCACCTCAGTCGTGGTATTGCCGGCCCGAGACTCGAACCCACAACCTTAGGGTCAGGAGTCAAACTCTCTAACCGTTAGGCCACGACTTGCCGAGAAATAAAAATAAAATAAAAGAAATGTGCAACATAAATAAAGATATTAGTATTTTATTATTATTTGTGGAATTTGAATTCAATATTGAATTCGATTGAAGTCGATAAAAATTTAGAAATGAATACTTAAATTAAACATTCATTGCATTTACTAAAAATGGATTCAGGATGTATGAAACAAGATGTAAAAAACATTTCCTGCCTGGTTGATTGATTGATTGATTGATTGATTGATTGATTGATTGATTGATTGATTGATTGATTGATCGATCGACTGTTTCGTTCAGATATCTGTACCTGCTTTTCTCCGACGATGACCTGCTGCCTCTGGATGACTGGGTGTTCAACACCGAAGCTCATCCTTTACCAATCATCCGCAAGAGCTGCTTAGAGGAGCAAAACAGTGGCACCACACGAGACACGCAAAACACACACCTAATGTAACCTGCAATGACACACGCTGATACCCACATGCACAGCGAGGCAGGGCCTCGGGTTCCAGTAGCCCTGCCTGCAGCCTCTCGGCTCCTTCTCCTGTAAAGGATCTCGTGCTGCACGCTGTGTTTGTACTGTAACATCTGAGCCGGGACTTTCTCTGTGGACAATCAAAATGAAAATTACTTTTGTGACAAGAGCACCTTTGTTCCCTTCTTTCTTTCCTCTGTGAGGAAAATTGAATATCCTTCGAGCCCAGATTGGCGGGTGGGCATCGCCTCATCACGGGCTACTTTGCTAGAAAGAAAAAAAAAATCGCTTCACTTTTCTTCAGCACTGTCCATCTTAATTCTGTCCATCTTTTTACTCTTTTTTACAAGCTAGTGAAGGCAATTTGTGGATTTTATTAAATGACTCTTTCAAGTGATTTGCAAGCTTAAAAGAACAGAAAGCAACAAAATTTCAGCAGTGAACAGGCATTACTTTGAGTATTTTTTTTTCTTTCTTTCCAAGAATCAGTACATAACCCTGTTATCATTATCCAGTTTGCCTTCCGGTTGTCTTACCTGATTTACGCCATTACCCTATCTGCATCCTTATCTGCTTTTCTACCCTATTGCTACTTGAGCTACCTTCCCAGTGCAGTGTTTCTCCTTTCATATACATTATCTGTGTTCTTTCCTGATCGGCAGTAATAACTCTATTGGACCCTTGAATTTCTGTTCATCTGTCATAACATAATCGACATGTCAGTGTTGTTCCCTTGTGTTTTAACCCAATACGCATTATTTGTATCATTACTGTATCATCTGTTTTGGGTGCCATTACCCAATCTGTGTCGCCGATGCTGTAAGCCAGCATCAGCGTGTCATATCTCAAGATATGATTTTTTTTTTACTGCACATTATTAACCAATCTGTCTCCTATGTCATTAGACAGTTTGTTTCTGAGGCCGTAACCCGATCTGCACCTTGCTTCACTCCCCATTCTGCTTCCTTCCCTTCTCTACCCGATCTGCAACACCGTTGTTGACGTCACTCAACCAACCCAAGCACAAAGTCTCGTTTGCTGTGTTTGTTACTGTACATGATCCACATTCCTTGTGTCTTTAATCGATCTAGATTCTTTGTATCAGCAGCCGGTCGGTGTGCAATGGAGACGTTACCATGTCTTTTGTAACCCAATCTGTACTTCTCGCGTCATTACCTGATTAAACTTCCTCCGTGTCCAATTCTGAGTCCCTCGTGTTATAACCCAGTCTGCATGCATCATTACACAATTTGCATCCCAATGTCATTACCCAATCTGCATCCCAATGTCATTACCCAATCTGTATCCCAGTGTCATTACCCCAATCTGCATCCCAGTGTCATTACCCAATCTGTATCCCAGTGTCATTACCCCAATCTGCATCCCAGTGTCATTACCCCAATCTGCATCCCAATGTCATTACCCCAATCTGTATCCCAATGTCATTACCCCAATCTGCATCCCAATGTCATTACCCCAATCTGTATCCCAATGTCATTACCCCAATCTGCATCCCAATGTCATTACCCCAATCTGTATCCCAATGTCATTACCCCAATCTGCAGCCCAGTGTCATTACCCAATCTGCATCCCAGTGTCATTACCCAATCTGCATCCCAGTGTCATTACCACAATCTGCATCCCAATGTCATTACCCCAATCTGTATCCCAGTGTCATTACCCCAATCTGCATCCCAATGTCATTACCCCAATCTGTATCCCAGTGTCATTACCCAATCTGCATCCCAGTGTCATTACCCCAATCTGTATCCCAGTGTCATTACCCCAATCTGCATCCCAATGTCATTACCCCAATCTGCATCCCAATGTCATAACCCAATCTGCATCCCAGTGTCATTACTACAATCTGCATCCCAATGTCATTATGCCAATCTGTATCCCAGTGTCATTACCCAATCTGCATCCCAATGTCATTACCCAATCTGCATCCCAGTGTCATTACCCCAATCTGCATCCCAATGTCATTACCCAATCTGCATCCCAGTGTCATTACCCCAATCTGCATCCCAATGTCATTACCCCAATCTGTATCCCAGTGTCATTACCCAATCTGCATCCCAATGTCATTGCCCCAATCTGTATCCCAGTGTCATTACCCAATCTGCATCCCAGTGTCATTACCAGAATCTGTATCCCAGTGTCATTACCCCAATCTGCATCCCAATGTCATTACCCAACCTGTATCCCAGTGTCATTACCCCAATCTGCATCCCAATGTCATTACCCCAATCTGCATCCCAATGTCATTACCCAACCTGCATCCCAATGTCATTACCCAATCTGTATCCCAGTGTCATTACCCAATCTGCATCCCAGTGTCATTACCAGAATCTGTATCCCAGTGTCATTACCCCAATCTGCATCCCAATGTCATTACCCCAATCTGCATCCCAATGTCATAACCCAATCTGCATCCCAGTGTCATTACCCCAATCTGCATCCCAATGTCATTACCCAATCTGCATCCCAATGTCATTACCCAATCTGCATCCCAGTGTCATTACCCCAATCTGCATCCCAATGTCATTACCCCAATCTGCATCCCAGTGTCATTACCCCAATCTGTATCCCAGTGTCATTACCCAATCTGTATCCCAGTGTCATAACCCAATCTGCATCCCATTGTCATTACCCCAATCTGTATCCCAGTGTCATTACCCAATCTGCATCCCAATGTCATTACCCCAATCTGCATCCCAATGTCATTATGCCAATCTGTATCCCAGTGTCATTACCCAATCTGCATCCCAGTGTCATTACCCAATCTGCATCCCAGTGTCATTACCCAATCTGCATCCCAGTGTCATTACCACAATCTGCATCCCAATGTCATTACCCCAATCTGTATCCCAGTGTCATTACTCCAATCTGCATCCCAATGTCATTACCCCAATCTGTATCCCAGTGTCATTACCGAATCTGCATCCCAGTGTCATTACCCCAATCTGTATCCCAGTGTCATTACCCCAATCTGCATCCCAATGTCATTACCCCAATCTGCATCCCAATGTCATTACCCCAATCTGCATCCCAGTGTCATTACTACAATCTGCATCCCAATGTCATTACCCAATCTGCATCCCAATGTCATTACCCAATCTGCATCCCAGTGTCATTACCCCAATCTGCATCCCAATGTCATTACCCAATCTGCATCCCAGTGTCATTACCCCAATCTGCATCCCAATGTCATTACCCAATCTGTATCCCAGTGTCATTACCCCAATCTGCATCCCAATGTCATTACCCAACCTGCATCCCAGTGTCATTACCCCAATCTGCATCCCAATGTCATTACCCAATCTGTATCCCAGTGTCATTACCCAACCTGTATCCCAGTGTCATTACCCCAATCTGCATCCCAGTGTCATTACCCCAATCTGCATCCCAGTGTCATTACCCCAATCTGCATCCCAATGTCATTACCCAATCTGCATCCCAATGTCATTACCCAACCTGTATCCCAGTGTCATTACCCCAATCTGCATCCCAGTGTCATTACCCCAATCTGTATCCCAATGTCATTACCCCAATCTGCATCCCAGTGTCATTACCCCAATCTGTATCCCAATGTCATTACCCCAATCTGCATCCCAGTGTCATTACCCCAATCTGCATCCCAGTGTCATTAACCCAATCTGCATCCCAGTGTCATTACCCCAATCTGCATCCCAATGTCATTAACCCAATCTGCATCCCAGTGTCATTACCCCAATCTGCATCCCAATGTCATTACCCCAATCTGCATCCCAATGTCATTACCCCAATCTGCATCCCAATGTCATTATCCAATCTGTATCCCAGTGTCATTACCCCAATCTGCATCCCAATGTCATTACCCAATCTGTATCCCAATGTCATAACCCAACCTGCATCCCAATGTCATTACCCAATCTGTATCCCAATGTCATAACCCAATCTGCATCCCCCTTGTAATTCCTCAATCTGTGTCCTCTGTGTCACTATTTTAATATGTGACCTCTCCATCACTAACCTGTTTTTTTTTTAGATTTTCACTAGTTTTCACAACGATTTCATTCATCAAACCCAGAAACCAAAAAAAAAAAAAAAAGTCCAATATCGATTGACTAAAATAGCTCACTCACATGCTCCATAACTGAACATCCATCATTTCAGCTTACAGAATGTTTTCCAAAACTCCTCAGACATCAATATTCCGATTTTGCTTTGCTTTGCTTTGCTTCTTTGTTTTGCTGTTTTGTTTGCTTTTCGCCCCGACCTACGGTAGGTGTATGAAAGCCTACGAGTGGGAAATAAATACAGAAATTCAAAGGTGGTTTTGAAATATTGTTTTTTTTTTATGATATTTCCTTTGAACAGTATCAGAAGCAAAGGGCATATGAGAGTAAGAGAACCAAGAGAGCTTTGTGTCATGCTTCAAAAAGCAGCATGGACAAGTCAGAAAAAAGACACATAGGGGAATACACACACACACACACACACACACACACACGTATACACAGCATACACACAAAGAGCAAAAAGTGACATGACACAAGTCCATCCCTTCATCTCTGCCTGAGCAGCTGCACTGAGAGTCTTGAGTTGTTTTGATCCACCACACTGCAGGAATGTGCTGTACATAACCAAATGAGTGTGACTGTGAGTGACCTGTATTGTTAATCTGTTAATCTGCCCCAGATTATTGCCCTCGTTCTTCTTCTTCTTCTTTTTTTTTCCGCCTGTATCTTCTCATACTTCTCTTTTTTTTTTCTTCTTCTTCCATACTTTAGAATTTTCTGTACAATTGTATTCTTTCCTTTTGATTTTCATTTGATTCCCTCAGGTGTTTCTGGAAAAGGAGAAACGTTGATGATTATCGTTACCTTTTAATTATGCTATGAATTATCCTTGTTGATTTGACTTATCTTTCAATGTTGTATATTTTCAGATACTGGTTCAAAAAAAAAAATCTCTGTGCAAATTTATACATTTAAAATAACTGCACAAACCTTTGCGAGTCTGTGTCGTGTTATTTTATCATGCTATACAGTATATATATACACCGTGTGTATATGTATTATTTATTCAGCAACGTACAGTACTGTGCAAACGTTTTAGGCAGGTGTGAAAAAATGCTGTAAACAAAGAATACATATAAAAATAACTATATAAATAACGAGTGTTTATTTTGGTCAATTTACAAAATGCAAAGTGAGCGAACAAAAGAAAAATCTACATCACATCAATATTTGGTGTTACTACCTTTTGCCTTCAAACCAGCATGAAGTGATGACACGGCCCCCACAGAGCCCCGATCTCGACATCGTCGAGTGTGTCTGGGATTACATGAAGAGACAGAAGGATGTGAGAAAGCCGACCTCCACAGAAGATCTGTGGTTAGTTCTCCAAGATGTCTGGAACGACCTACCGGCCGAGTTCCTTCAAAAACCGTGTGCGAGTGTACCTAGGACGAATTGCTGCTGTTTTGAAGGCAAAGGGCGGTCACAGCGAATATTGATTTGATTTAGATTTCTCTTTTGAATATTCTACAAACCCAGTTCATTTCTTCTGAATTGGATTTGTAGGATTTGTTAGCGAAGTTGGGATTCTTTAGATCTGTCAAAAAAAATCTAATTATTATAAGAATCCGATCATAATGATGGATACACACTGATATATAATACTTCCTTTCTTTGCGACAGTCCAGATGTGGACCGAATCGTAGCACATACAATACGCTGCGACACAAAACAAGACATTTATCACACTTATCCAGACAGAAAGATACTGCGATGTCTTCGTCTCATGGACTTTTGGCTTAGCTCTGCGCTAGCAGGACTCCACGTCGTGCACTTTTGGTTCTTCTTATATTATAAACAGCTGCATTTTTTTGTCTTGTTAACTTCAATTCAAATAAATAAATAAATAAATAAATAAATAAATAAATAAAATGGAGTTATTTCGGGAAATGAGTGATTATAGCTGCTAATAGGAACTAACTTCTTTCTCAGATATTCCACAAGGGTCAATATAAATTATAAAATAGAACTCTTTAATAAATAAATCTGTCTTAGTGTTGGATTTTGGATTTAGTGACAGAAACTCAACTACATTTCGTGTTTTATTCTTACAAAATCATTATTTCAAGTATCATTATGACAAACAGGATGCTAGCCTTTTTATTAACTAATAATAAAATCTAATAAACGGCTTCAATAGTTTTTAACCCCTTCCATCCGAGCCAGGACAGAAATTATACATACTTTCCTTATGCATATAAATCCTGACTGGATCTACACATGCGGCATAGCAGAAGTACGGGAAGAAGCTCGGCTATGAGACTACGAAGACCATTAACGGCTAAACAAATCACAATAACAACACCAAATAAACAGACATTAAAAATGTACACATGACAAAACTGTTACACAATCGGTTTTCTAGCTTTCTCTATGTAACACGTTTCAAATCGGTCTTAAATTAGACGAGAGAGACAGAATCTTCCATCTGTGTCATGTAAAGGGATTTCGTCGCTTGTTTTTATCGAGTCATCGTGTAAAGGTCACTTGCTCTAACAGGCAGGTAAATAGATAAATAATAAATTAGATAGCAATAAAATCTTTGCACTTTGTGTGTGAATTTAAAGCGATAATTGATGAGCAACTACGCTGATGATAACTTAGCCTCCAGTAATTTTAACAGGAAAAATTAATGGCCTGCTGTAGTCATGTGACCTCTTCTTAAGGTGCTCCAGATTTATCACGCACGTTCTCCATCCCAGAGGCCTTCGATCATTCGCATTAATTGTACGTTTATAAAATTTGGAGTGTAATTGCGTTCAGCGTTAATTCGTGAGGTCATATGTCTCTTGTTTGTTTTCTGAGTAATTATGCTATTTTGTCAGGGAATGTTTTAATGAAATATAGCTAATGACTTTAGCATTACTGCCTAAAGCAAATGATCCTGAGGCAACACTTAAGTTCATTAGAATAGTTTCTGAGACAGTGAATTTATATATCTATGTAATATTCATTACACAAGACAAATACACAAATAATAACCTTTTTTTTTCGAACACATGTCCGGGTGTGATAAAGCATATACACAGAGCATGAGACAGAAAGATGTCCAAGGCTCAAAATATCACCTATATATTAAAGTCTTCTAGTAAAGGTTTATTGAGGGATCACACATTTGGTATCATCTCACTAGTTAATACAGATTAGTAAGTTTAGTGTTTGGATGGAATATTGATGCAGGGTTAAAAAAAGAGGATACACAATAACCAATCAGAAAATAACACTATCAGGGTAAGATTTAACGCAACAAGCAATTAAAAAAAACACATACATTAACAAGGGTATTTTTGATGGTCGGTTTGAACAAAACCTCAACACGAAACAGCTCGTCTCCGGACGGGACATTGTCCTCAATCATGGCCCTAAAAATGTCTGGGCTTGTGCTGAACTGTTTTAAATGGGTGCATTACAAAAGGTGTCCAAAAAGGCAACAAACACTTACAATAAACACCACCAGTCTTAATCTCTCTCTCTCTCTCTCTCTCTCTCTCTCTCTCTCTCTCTCTCTCTCTCTCTCTCTCTCTCCTCTCTTATTAATAAATGAAAATTAAACAAATACTTTGTATTTGGTTAAATTGCGTTCAGGGATCCTCACCAAACACAACAACTCCCCTATTATTTTTTTAATTAATTATTTTATTTTATTTTATTTTTATTTATTTATGTATTTGTTTGTTTGTTGGTTTGTTTGTTTGTTTGTTTGTTTGTTTGTTTGTTTTATGGGGGGGTGTTGGAGTCACGCTTGCCTGTCTTCAAAACTTGAGAGCCCTGTCGATGGTAACATTAGCTAGCTAGCCAAATGCTGTAAATGTAAGCTAGCTAAACAGACCACAGATGCTAGATTTTGAGTTTCCAATGCTAACTTGTTAATGTGTTCCTTTAAAGCACATTGTGGATTGTCTAGAAAATTGTCTAGAAAAGGTTGTTATTCACAGACTACCATGTTTCCAGTCACACAAAACACAACAACCAGACTCCAACACACACCAGTCACAAAGTATACATTCACTTTGCTTTTGTTTTCTCATGTTTCCAAGCCTGCTTTCACCCTTCTACGTCTTTGTAAGATCAGCTTATCTCATCTGCTGGTCTCTGTACATGTTTGCCTAGCCCAGTTTGTCCTGTTTGCTGATCACATGACCGTATTCTGCTCAGTGCCTTTACATAAACATGGCTAGTGTATTTGTACGTTTGCTTTCATTACAGCTGCTCAACTGCATCTCTCTCAGCCTCCTTCTCAAGACACTATGCCTGAAGATCCGTCTGCATCCATTTGACCCCGAAATTTTTTGCCTAAATGAGACCAATAGAAAACTTCAAATCAACAACAGAAATAAATGTCTGGAAGCACTGACATGGTGACTTACTGTCGAGAAACCACTGAAACAAGTTTTGCTTAATTGCAAACATTCGCAGTATCAGTGTAACAAAGATTTATGTTCCAAAGATGATTAACACTATATCATGCACTCCTGATAAGTATATGTGTGTGTTAGGGTAGTCTACTTCACACACACACACACACCCCCACACACACACACGCACGCACACACACACACACACATGCGCGTGTGCAGTCCTCAGTTAATAACCAGGGAAACAGGGACAGAATGCAGAAGATAGTAGTCTCTCTTCCAGACTGTGCATGGTGTTCAGCCCTCCTGTCTTTATTCCTTCTCTCTGCTTTCACGCTTTGCTGAACATAGTTATTTTCCCACAGGGATCCTGTGTGTATGAAAGGAAAGTAAAAGGAAGAGCAATTCCAGACGACACCAATCCATATTTATTCCCTGTAGTGACAACTGGTGTTAATCTTTAGTGACAAGACAAGGTACTTTAGACAAGATATTTAATTGCATGCTTAAAAAGTGTAGAAGTAGAAATATATTGTAAATATAGGATAGAGTTAAAGCTTTTAATGTGATGCGACTTAATTCTGGTATAGTTTCAGATCAGCGAGCAGGAAAACTAGAGGATAGCTGTGCAGAGTTGGCAAATAATTGAAAGCAAAGGCCAAAGGCGAAATATGATCACAAGCACTGGTTTTGGACCTGGTCCTGTCGAACATGCAACAAGTCTTTATAACTACTTGATGAAGGGTCAGCCCCTACAGAGTTCCTGGCTCCTGCCCATAAGATCACTTTTAGTTTCTAGTGCTCACTAGATGCCTCTAGTGGTCAAAAATATAGGCACGCGCACAGTTTTTTTTAAATCGACAGCTCTGAATGTGTAAAATCTGCACAAGCATATCCTAAAAGAAATAAACAACCAAAGGGAAAGCAAACCAAAGGGAGCTTCAAGTTCTTGTCATCATCAATGACATACAAGAGAAAATTATCTTATTATCTTCAGTACAAAAGATGTCGTTCAAAGCTCTGACAGCAAGTATGTCATCAATGGTCTTTCCTTTTAACAAATGGACCATATCAATTTGGTGGTTTACTCCAAACAACCATGGTTGATCATGGTTACAGTGGATCATGTTTGTTAGTCAATCCAGGGCACATTGCAAGGAATTCACCCTGGATGGAATACATGGCATACCTTTACACCTGGGACAATGGATGGTAGGAGGGAACCAACATGGAAAATCCAGGGGTCTGTAATATCCACAAAGTTTGTCTGCTAGCTTTTATTTTAACCAAGCAGGATGGCCACCTAATTTTACTTGTTTAATCAGTTCTTCTTGGACTCCAATCATTTATCAAGTATGCCTGGGAGAGCCCTTCAGTAAACTAAGCTCAAGATCAAGCCAGGGACCCTGGAGCTGCGAGGCAGTACTGTTACTCTCTACACCACCACTTTACCTGTTAACTCTAGCTGCTAACAGTCATTTACAAAATGGACTGGAGAGGGAGTTTAAATGCAAATATAAGGTTTATAGTATTTGAGGATAAAGATAAAGATAAGATAAAGAGTTTTTCCAACCAATCCCACCAATCAGGAGCCACCTGATTTCACCTGTTTTATTGTTTTATCTTTGTTGGCCAATTCAATCAGATGTGGCTCTTGCTTGGCTGAAGCAGAAACTTGTAGCCAAGCTGATGTTTTGTGGATAATATTGGATAATCCAGTATTAGAAAAAAATCAGAAAACTGTTTCAAAAAATGTTTGGTCTGGCTGGAAAATCTGGCTATGGTTTGACTTGTAATATAATTCTATTGTCTTCAAAAACACCAAAAGCTGAACCAATTCCATTCCTAAGGTTACGTCTTCACACGTCTGGTGGATTTTTATCCAAAGAACAATGGGCATCAACAGGGGGAGTTGCGTAGGCAATCCAACAAAAGTCAAATCACTGGGAGTCCAAGGTAAGTAAGTCAAGGCCTCTGAAATTTACATTTTGGCATTACATATGTGAAATGATGCTTCTATGGGGTTGCTGGATGTTAATCACAAAATTATGCCTGGAAATTTATTTCCAGGCTTGACTTCTAAAGCTTATGCTCAAGACATGCACACAGCTACTAATACCAAACCCGGCTTCCTGTATTCTCTGCTTCATGTAATGATGATTCCTCTTTTTGAGATCTTATGAGTGCCAATAGCCATATTCTATTCTGACAATGTTCATCTTTAATTGACGTACTTACTGTTACCCTCCATTCCTCTTTGGACAGAAGGAGTGTTGTTTGAATTTCAGTGACAGTATGACGTTTATGGACAGATGCCCAGCCTTGGCCACCTGATTTGGGCTTCCTGCCTGAGATTAGCAATACACTAATGAGAGGAACGAGAGAACTTGAGTGAGCTGGCAGCGGCTGTCTAGCAGGAGGAAGGAGAATCCGTCTGTTGGGAACGAATCCTGCATTCTTAAATCCTCTCTCCGTCTGCTGCCACTTTGCCAAGCTGCCTTTTGCCCTGGTAGGGCTTTTCTAGAGATTTGGCTCACATTGGGCTACCCTGTGAGAATTTACTGTTCATGGTATGCTCTTCTTTTGTCTTTTTATATATATATATAGAATTTTTTTAATATTAGGTTGTATTTGCTACAGTTGGAGCATTTTCCAACAGCAGAATGGCTTAATATAGAACTTTTGGTATTGAAGACTGGAATCCATAAAAATGAATCCATTCTTCATAAACCAGATCGTCTACGTACAACTTTTGTCTCATAATAGTGGGTGTCTGTGTAGAAGCCAAAAATTTGTCAGTGTGATTTAATTCAGACAATTAAATCCTGCGATTATCTGGTTCTTCAGATCATCTGCATGGTTCAACACTGGCTTCATGTTCCCAGAAAATAATAATATGAACTAACAAGAAGTTCCATATTTTCTAAAAAAAAAAAAAAAAAAAAAATCAGAACTAGCTTCGTGTTTATAAAAAGGTGAACCACCACTACTGTAGTCTGACATTTCTAGAAATGGTTTCGGACTGGCTTTGTGTTTCTGAAAGATTCATATATATAATCTAGTTACATGTTTCTGAAAATCGGTTATGTGCACTAACGATACGTTTCTGAAAAATGATTGTATTGACTGGATCAGCACTAGTTTCATATGTCTGCACGATGATTGTGTGGACCAACTCCACCTTTCTAGAGATTAAATTAGGAATAGTGCCCAATTTCTAGAACATGGATCAGGACTAGTCTATGTTTCTGTAAGATTATTGGGTGGACCTGCTCGATGTTCCTGGAAAATGATGGACTATGGCTCAATGCTTCTACAAAATGGATCAGGACTAGTGTGTGTGTGTGTGTGTGTGTGTGTGTGTGTGTGTGTGTGTGTGTGTGTGTTGTGTGTGTGTGTGTGTGTGTGTGTGTGTGTGTGTGTGTGTAAAATGATGTGACGAGATAAAATGGCCCCCACATGCTCAAACTCATGCCTATTTATCCAGACTGTACACCCCCTGGCTTCTCAGCCATACCGAGTGCCATTCTGTCACCTTCCTGTGACAGAATGATTAAAAACAAAGCCTAGACTATGGCAACACTTCAGGTCTAACTCTGTTTTTCAGCACTGCAGCCTGAAACCAATAACAGGTCTTTCTTGCGATATATTAGATAGGCTAGAGTTGTGGCTGAGAGTCTGCTCTCGCCTGACAGTTCAATCCTATTGGAGAAACAAATCAAATTGATAAACCTGAGCCGCAGTTAAGTGAAAAGTCCCAGCCTTACACTTTAGTGCCTGCGTTAATGCTGCATTTCATTTTTATATCAACTCAATCGTTGCCAGGTAATTGCACTGAGCAAATAATTATCTCAAAAGCATTGTTTTTTATTGCTTATTTTTATATGGTTAATCATGTGTTGGAAAAAGGGATATTAGAGACTAAAAAATATTGAAATTGTTCCCTGCAAATAATGTTTTTAGCTGTGAAAATAAGCTTCTGAGTCATCGACATCTTTACTTGTATAAAAGGCACCAAACAAATATTTTTCATTTATTATTATCATCCATGCCGAGAGAAATACAAAAATAACCTATCAAGCAAAACACAATACTTCATTTTGATTAATAAGCCGGACCTCGCGTGCATGAGGTAACCAACAATTGCTAGTGTTTTCAAATTATTATCAAAGTTAGCTGTGTTTTTCATAATTTAATGCAGCTACAGTGATTCAGATGTCAACAGTCCACATCAATTTTAGATATTTATCCCTATCTAAATGCTTTGTTCTCAAAATTCCATTTAAAGTATATAGAAAATGAGGATTGTTTATATTTTTGGATCCTGTTCTGCTAGCGAGACTTAATTACACTTACGCTAACTGATGCAGTTCATTCATTCATTCATTCATTCATTTTCTACCGCTTTTAACCAAACTTCTTGGGTCACGGGGAGCCTGTGCCTATCTCAGGCGTCATCGGGCATCGAGGCAGGATACACCCTGGACGGAGTGCCAACCCATCGCAGGGCACACACACACACACACACACACTCTCATTCACTCACACACTACGGACAATTTTCCAGAGATGCCAATCAACCTACCATGCATGTCTTTGGACCGGGGGAGGAAACCGGAGTACCCGGAGGAAACCCCCGAGGCACGGGGAGAACATGCAAACTCCACACACACAAGGAGGAAGTAGGAATCGAACCCCCAACCCTGGAGGTGTGAGGTGAACGTGCTAACCACTAAGCCACCATGCCCACCCTATTGATATAGTTTTAATCATTAATTTGCATCACAATCCATTCTATGTTCTCATATTCCTTAAACTGCATATTTTTCGCAAATTTATATTATATTGGTGTAAAGAAATGTATTTAGGCACAAATGTGGTTCGTTTTATGGTAGCTACTGTACACTAGATTGTAAACATAAATGCTAACTTCGATAACGATGGGGAAAATGCTAGCAAAGTTTACCTCGCCTTACTATTTAATTCACGCTAGGTTTCGGTTTTTACTAGCAATGTTGTTATTTTTTGTTATTCGTTCATACCGATGAAAAATAAATGAATGAAAAAAGACTCGATCTTGGGATTTTCTGTTGGGAATATATATATATATATATATATATATTTTTTTTTTATCTAATGCATATCCATCTCGGTGTCTAATATAATTTTTTTCATAAGGACGTGATTCGGGTTTTTGGAAAATATATTACATAAACAGCAAGAAACCCTGGACAGTGATGAAAATGCAGAGTAAAAGTGCAAAGCGGATGCGGGATTAACCTTTAATTCTATCAAGGTAATTTACTTAACAGCACTCTGCCTCAGGCTTGAACATAAACCTCCATTATTCTCCAATAGAAGCTGGTGAGTTATAGGTTTCATTACCAGTTAATGTCGTAAGTGTTTAGAAGGAGACAAGAAAAAAATCTTCCTTGTTCCTTAAGGTTTATTACACTTTGAAGAATATTTCCTCGTGATCAGATATGAAAGCAATTTGATACGAGTTTTTTTTTTCTTGAAGCTCTGTTTTAGACAAAATAGGCTGAAGTTTGGAAGTTTTCTCGAGTGTACTTGAGCTGTTACTGGTTCAATAGTCCATTTCAAAATCTCCTCCAGTTAATTCTACTCAAGCTTTAATACATTTTGTTGTATTCTCTCATTTACAGGCCTGTATCAATTCAATCTGTTCTGTACAGCGTTCTGTACAAAAACCAACGATCCCTCTGTGGGCCCTGAGGCAGCCACAGAGCCATGTTGACGTTCTAAGAGCGCTCCTTAATCGGTGACAGCCTTTATGAATGGTGAATGCACAGCACTAATTAACTGGGCTGAATATTATACAGCTTCACATGCGCACTGCTCGGGTGGCAGCACATCATGCAGCCAAAATGCTCAATGACAATTTATGGAAACAATAGCCAGTACTAACACACACACTCACACACAAACACACACACACACACACACACACACACACACACACACACACACACACACACACACCAGGAATTTTAGGCAACTTGAGGTTAAATGATGAGCTTGTTTCCTCAATAAGAGTAAATAGTCACAGAAACAGGCCACACCTACTTCATTTCGATTGAAGAACACAGAGGCCACACCTCCATCATTGTGACTGAAGGACACAGAGGCCACACCTCCTTCATTGTGACTGAAGGACACAGAGGCCACACCTCCTTCAATGTGACTGAAGAACACAGAGGCCACACCTCCTTCATTGTGACTGAAGGACACAGAGGCCACACCTCCTTCATTGTGACTGAAGGACACAGAGGCCACACCTCCTTCAATGTGACTGAAGAACACAGAGGCCACACCTCCTTCATTGTGACTGAAGGACACAGAGGCCACACCTCCTTCATTGTGACTGAAGGGCACAGAGGCCACACCTCCTTTATTTTGATTGAAGGACACAGAGGCCACACCTCCTTCATTTCATCTGAAGAACACAGAGGCCACACCTCCTTCATTTCATCTGAAGAACACAGAGGCCACACCTTCTTCATTGTGACTGAAGAATACAGAGGCCACACCTCCTTCATTGTGACTGAAGAACACAGTGGCCACACCTCCTTCAATGTGACTGAAGGACACAGAGGCCACACCTCCTTCAATGTGACTGAAGAACACAGTGGCCACACCTCCTTCAATGTGACTGAAGAACACAGTGGCCACACCTCCTTCATTGTGACTGAAGGGCACAGAGGCCACACCTCCTTTATTTTGATTGAAGGACACAGAGGCCACACCTCCTTCATTTCATCTGAAGAACACAGAGGCCACACCTCCTTCATTTCATCTGAAGAACACAGAGGCCACACCTCCTTCATTGTGACTGAAGAATACAGAGGCCACACCTCCTTCATTGTGACTGAAGAACACAGTGGCCACACCTCCTTCAATGTGACTGAAGAACACAGTGGCCACACCTCCTTCAATGTGACTGAAGAACACAGTGGCCACACCTCCTTCATTGTGACTGAAGAATACAGAGGCCACACCTCCTTCATTGTGACTGAAGAAAACAGTGGCCACACCTCCTTCAATGTGACTGAAGAACACAGAAGCCACACCTCCTTCATTGTGACTGAAGAATACAGAGGCCACACCTCCTTCATTGTGACTGAAGAATACAGAGGCCACACCTCCTTCATTGTGACTGGAGGACATAGATGCCACACCTCTTTCATTGGGACTGATGGACAGAGAGGACACACCTCCTTTATTGGGACTGATGGACACAGAGGCCTCACCTACTTTATTGGGACTGATGGACACAGAGGCCACACCTCTTTCATTTGGACTGAAGGAGACAGAGGACACACCACCTTTATTTGGACTGAAGGTTAACAGAGGACACACCTCCTTTATTGGAACTGATGGACACAGAGGCCTCACCTACTTTATTGGGACTGATGGACACAGAGGCCACACCTACTTTATTGGGACTGATGGACAAAGAGGCCTCACCTACTTTATTGGGACTGATGGACACAGAGGCCACACCTACTTTATTGGGACTGATGGACACAGAGGCCACACCTACTTTATTGGGACTGATGGACACAGAGGCCTCACCTACTTTATTGGGACTGATGGACACAGAGGCCACACCTACTTTATTGGGACTGATGGACACAGAGGCCTCACCTACTTTATTGGGACTGATGGACACAGAGGCCACACCTACTTTATTGGGACTGATGGACACAGAGGCCACACCTACTTTATTGGGACTGATGGACACAGAGGCCTCACCTACTTTATTGGGACTGATGGACACAGAGGCCACACCTACTTTATTGGGACTGATGGACAAAGAGGCCTCACCTACTTTATTGGGACTGATGGACACAGAGGCCACACCTACTTTATTGGGACTGATGGACACAGAGGCCTCACCTACTTTATTGGGACTGATGGACACAGAGGCCTCACCTACTTTATTGGGACTGATGGACACAGAGGCCTCACCTACTTTATTGGGACTGATGGACACAGCGGCCACACCTACTTTATTGGGACTGATGGACAAAGAGGCCTCACCTACTTTATTGGGACTGATGGACACAGAGGCCACACCTACTTTATTGGGACTGATGGACACAGAGGCCACACCTACTTTATTGGGACTGATGGACACAGAGGCCTCACCTACTTTATTGGGACTGATGGACAAAGAGGCCACACCTACTTTATTGGGACTGATGGACACAGAGGCCACACCTACTTTATTGGGACTGATGGACACAGAGGCCACACCTACTTTATTGGGACTGATGGACACAGAGGCCACACCTACTTTATTGGGACTGATGGACACAGAGGCCACACCTACTTTATTGGGACTGATGGACACAGAGGCCTCATCTACTTTATTGGGACTGATGGACACAGAGGCCTCACCTACTTTATTGGGACTGATGGACACAGAGGCCACACCTACTTTATTGGGACTGATGGACACAGAGGCCTCACCTACTTTATTGGGACTGATGGACACAGAGGCCTCACCTACTTTATTGGGACTGATGGACACAGAGGCCTCACCTACTTTATTGGGACTGATGGACAAAGAGGCCACACCTCCTTCATATGCATAAGCCATGCCTCTTTCTGTTGGCTACACAATACCAGGTTGAGTTAAAATTAATAAAACTGATATAAATTTCAGTTCTGACTGTAAAAGATCCACCTACATCTTGGGTTTAATTCAGTGCCAGCTTGCCTCGGGCACATTCCTGGCACAATTCTGGCTGCATTCATCAAGATGCATTATAAATTTGTCTAGAGCACCAGTGTTACACTGTTGTACAGTAAGCTATACCTAGTGACTTTAACGACATATCTGTATAACTAATTTGCATTTAAATAGAGGCCTTTATGGGGTGTGCACCGGGGCGCACTGGAACAATGTGATAACACGCTGTTCCACTTCATGAGTTCCTCACCCTCTCTGATGAACGAGTACAGAGCATGTTCCGGCAGCTCGAGAAGCCTAGTGTAAAACCAGGTGCTTGTACACAGTCTGTAAACAGAGTGTAACACTGTTAGCATTATAATACTCTAGCATCCTAAGAGCTGTTCTGATATTTTATCACCTTTATTGAAACGAGTTACACTCTCTGATGGATCACAACAAGGACAAAGGAAAAGATATACAGTATTAATCGCTGAAACTTCTAAACCGATATGAGATGTCTGTTTAAACTTCATGAATCTCAGGGTGCTTTCACACCAGCCTTGTTTAGTTCGGTTCAATCGTACCAGAGTTCGATTGTTCATTTGGTGCGGTTCGTTTGGGCAGGTGAGAACGCAGCAATCGAACTCTGGTGCGCACCAAAAGCGGACCAAACGAGCGGACCGAGACCTCCTTGAAGAGGTGGTCTCGGTACGCTTTCAAACGAACTCTGGTACGGTTCGTCTGTGGTGAGAACACGATCCGAGATCGAATAGACCTAACCGCAAAAAGTATTGCGCATTTCGGACTAAACCAGATGCCGTAGTGGGTCGTTGGCAATATTTTCGGAAGATGAGCATGTCATAGTTTCGCAAAAGTAATGCTCGCCGCCACCTGAAGTGTCTCGCGATGCGTCTTCGCCGATTGCCGTGCATTAAAATGATATTTTCAAGCCTCATCCACGCTTCATTCTGAAAATTAAGACTTTGCGTAGAACGCTGTATACAAGCGATGTAGTAGATTACAACCACGAACATAATCGCAGCGCGCAGTCGTCTCTCCATGGTGTACCGTATGCTGTATTTCCTTCTTTTTGTTTACTTCCATAGTTTCGTGGAATTTTACCGCAGGTTTATTCTGACCAATCGAGAAGCAGTTTAGGAAATACGCTCAAAGACATGTGGCCAATGAGTGATGTGGATGTTATCACATGACTGCATTTTGGTTCGTTTCAACTGGTGCGGAACAGAACGATCAGTGTGGTGTGAAAAGGAACCGAAACTGCTAAAAAGCTACAATTTATCATTTTTTGCTTTGGGTCCACAATGAAGGTCCGGACCAAATGAACCGAACTATAGGTGTGAAAGCACCCTCAGACCCTCATTTCTGTCTTACTTTAAACAAAGATCTCAGTAAAGATATGCAGTTTTCTATTAACAAAAGTCTTAAAAATCAACCAGAACTCAATTATTACTCATCTGAAAATATGAGCATTCACAGGTTTAGTGCGGTAAGTTATTAGGGGCCCAAGCACTGAAGACTTCGAGTTCTACTTCACCTCAAAAGCTTGAAGTAAAGTTCATAAAGCATAAGAAAACCAAATTTGACAAAGGAAAGAAGCAGTATACTGTACATGCTACTACTCTATCCAGTCACGACAGCCATATCAGGCTGATGGTGTTCTACATTTTGGGCACATTTTTCCACACTATTGTGGAAATCTGTAGTTCAAAATGTTTTTGTTTGATTTCTTTGTTAAATTAATTAGCGTTGCTATGCTTGGCCCAAATAGGGACTGAATTTAACGCCACTATCGTTAGCCATTATAAGATAATCATGACGACCTCATTTACATTTACGTTTATATTTATGGCATTTGGCAAACACTTTTATGTAGAGCGACATACTGTACATACTGTAAGTGCTTGGAAGCCTCAACGAATACAGCAACACTGGCTTACTGTATACTAAGCTTATACGACACATGATATTAGATGCTATGAGTATCTTCTCTCATGTTACAGCTTGACAGATGCACTAAACACAATCCTAACATTTCAGTTCTATTCTTGCATTTGTCACGCAACTAAAAGTAGATTTTCAAAATAATGCAATCTTAAAAAGATAAATGTCATGTACTGTAGGAAAAGCTGCGTATTAGATTGTTACTCTCTGAATCTGTTTATTGTAAAAGAGATGGCAGATCATCCATAAAATCATGCTGACCTTTCAGCAAATCAACAAAATAATGAGCGGAATTACATGAGCAAGACTGTTTTGCTTGACATTTGAGCTCAAATGGGTAATTATCATGAGCAAAACGTATGCCGTAACGTAGCCCTGCAAGCCAGATGTCTAGCGTTTCTTAGATCGGCACTTCACTAATGTTTTAACCGTAACCGTTGGCAGTTTAAGAAACGTTACACTAAAGCCAAGCTACCTATTTTCCTTTTTTATCTTAAAGCCTGTAGGGAAATGTGACAGTATTTGTAATATATTAAATGCTACAGGAAACCAGCACGAAGAGGTGCAGAGAGCCAATCAGATTGCAGCTGAAGTGAAAGAGCTAATCATTTCTAAACCAACAGCTGTCTGGAGCTGAAAATCCAACTTTTGAGTCATATTCTAACATTCATTCATTCATTCATTCATTCATTTTCTACCGCTTTTCTGAACTTCTCGGGTCACGGGGACCCTGTGCCTATCTCAGGCATCATCGGGCATCGAGGCAGGATACACCCTGGACGGAGTGCCAACCCATCACAGGGCACACACACACTCTCATTCAGTCACACACTCACACACTATGTACAATTTTCCAGAGATGCCAATCAACCTACCATGCATGTCTTTGGACCGGGGGAGGAAACCGGCGGAGACGGGAATCGAACCCCCAACCCTGGAGGTGTGAGGCAAACGTAAGAACCCCCTAACCTCTCTTTAGTTTTATTATGTTCCCCTGCTGGCCATGCAAAAGATTTAAATGATAGTCTTTTATTACACTGTAAGAAAGACACAGTCATTTATATGCAGCTCATCACAGTTTCTGTAATTAGCACTACAGCTTGGACACCAGATGGATTCCCTTCTCATCTCATCGAGAGTGTGTGTTTCGCAGTTTAATCTACCTCACAGCCTGTTGCTTAACTTTTTCTTACTGTCTGTAAGAACGCATCTTTAAGACCGAAGCTTCCAAATCTTGAACATGCTCCAATTACCATCTACCTACAACAGTAATCCTGTCTTATCACTGTTTACTCTCTTATTTGGCTGTTAAACACACAGACTCAGACATTTGTGCCCATGATAGCCTCAGATACTCGCTGTAGCTCATCCACCTCACAGTATTTTGTTAATACTGAGATGCTTTTCTGCTCCAAACGTCTGCAAAGTGTGATTATTTCACTTTCTATCCTTACTACTGTATATACTTCCTGTCAGCTCGGACCAGCTTGACCATTTTCCTCTATCCTCTAAATCTTATCAACAAAGCTTTTCCTCCCAAAGAACTGTCGCTCACTCTGTTTTTATTTTTCACACCATTCTGTGTAAAGACACTCTTCTGTGTGAAAATCCCAGGAGATCTACAGTTTATGAAATACTCAGACCAGCCCATCTGCCACGGTTAAAGCCATAGAGATAACACGCTTGCTTTCTTTATTCTGATCTATGATGGGGACATTTCCTGAAGCTCTTGAACTCTATCTACATGACTTTTTTTTTGCATTGTGCTGCTGTCCGGATATACAAGTGTTCCTAATAAATTAGACAGTGAGTGTATAAAGCATGCACTAGTCAGATCATGTATGGACACCTACTATTAAACATTGAGCTAACTTGCTAACACAACAGGAACTCGCTAAGGGCATGTACTACGATTATGTACTTAAATTATCTGTGCATTATAAGACTAGTATAAGTCTTACTGTTATAACGTTTGCAGGTAAGTTGTTTAAAAAAATTCTCTGTTCGACTCTGTATTAAACTTCATAGCTAGTGCAGGATTTAGTGCTTTAATAACATTTTTGTTTCATACTGTTAGACTTTCACAAACTGGGGGATTATATGCAATTAAAACATTGTAGTTGCCTGTATATATTTTCCTAATTTTTAACTTGTTTAATTTCATTGCATCTAAATTATGTTTTAATTTTGAAAAAAAAAAATATATATATATATATATATATATATATACACAGTACAGACCAAAAGTTTGGACACCCCTTCTCATTCAAAGAGTTTTCTTTATTTTCATGATTATGAAAATTGTAGATTCACACTGAAGGCATCAAAACTATGAATTAACACGTGTGGAATTATATACGTACATAACAAAAAAGTGTGAAATGACTGAAAATATGTCATATTCTAGGTTCTTCAAAGTTCTCCACCTTTTGCTTTGATTACTGCTTTGCACACTCTCGGCATTCTCTTGATGAGCTTCAAGAGGTCGTCACCTGAAATGGTCTTCCAACAGTCTTAAAGGAGTTCCCAGAGATGCTTAGCACTTGTTGGCCCTTTTGCCTTCACTCTGCGGTCCAGCTCACCCCAAACCATCTCGATCGGGTTCAGGTCCCGTGACTGTGGAGGCCAGGTCATCTGGTGCAGCACCCCATCACTCTCCTTCATGGTCAAATAGCCCTTACACAGCCTGGAGGTGTGTTTGGGGTCATTGTCCTGTTGAATAGGTGGTGTGTCCAAACTTTTGGAAGGTGTGTCCTAACTTTTGGTCTGTACTGTATATATTCTTCAGTTTGATTTTTGATCCTAGAAAAAAAAGTGGGAGGAGTTAAAGCTTTTACCTCTGACACTGGAGACTCCTTCCATAAATGCTTAATAAATATAATCCTTACATTTTTCTAAAAAATCTGTTTATGTGGAGCATCTGCCGTACAGCTCCCTATGTATACTGCTACGTACGTTCGAAAGAATAACGTATTAGAACAAGTGCGTTCATATAAACCTGTGATGGGTTGGCACTCCGTTATATGAACGCACTTGTTAGAACAGATCTGATGTTCTAGACAAGAAAAAAACGAATCGACACGTTCTAACCAATCAGAATTGAGAATTCAACAGCACTGTGGTATGTGTACCTGTTCTTATAAATGACTCACAGCTGAACTGTAAGTAAGAGAACGGGTTAATAATCTTATATGATCGAATATATGATTGATAAAAAATTCATAAGCGGGTTTATTAAGGCGGTGAATTTAGTCCTCATTGTGTTCAATCTCTGATCTGCTTCTGTTGAACTAGTGTTTGGCGAACATTAATAGTGAGGATTTAATGGATTCTCCATAATGCATTGAGAGAGAGAGAGAGAGAGAGAGAGAGAGAGAGAGAGAGAGAGAGAGAGAGAGAGAGACAGAGAGACAGAGAGACAGAGAGACAGAGAGAGAGAGAGAGAGAGAGAGAGAGACAGAGAGAGAGAGAGACAGAGAGAGACAGAGAGACAGAGAGACAGAGAGAGAGAGAGAGAGAGAGAGAGACAGAGAGAGACAGAGAGAGAGAGAGAGAGAAACAGAGAGAGACAGAGAGAGAGAGAGACAGAGAGAGAGAGAGAGAGAGACAGAGACAGAGACAGAGAGACAGAGAGAGAGAGACAGAGAGACAGAGGGAGAGAGAGAGAGACAGAGAGAGAGAGAGAGAGAGAGAGAGAGAGATAGAGAGAGAGACAGAGAGAGAGAGCGAGAGAGGGAGACAGAGAGAGAGAGAGCGAGAGAGAGTGAGAGAGACAGAGAGAGAGAGAGAGAGAGAGAGACAGAGAGAGTGAGAGAAGAGAGAGACGAGAGAAGAGAGAGACAGAGAGAGAGAGAGAGAGAGAGAGAGACAGAGAGACAGAGAGAGAGAGCAGAGAGAGAGAGAGAGGACAGGAACAGGGAGAGAGAGAGAGAGAGAGAGGAAGAGGAGAGAGAGAGAAGGAGACGAGAGAGATGGAGAACATAGAGACAGAGAGAGAGAGAAAGGAGAGAGCGAAGAGAGAGACAGAGAGAGATGAGAACAGAGAGTATGATAGAGAGAGAGAGGAGAGAGGAGAGAAAGGGGGAGAATGGGGTTGGGGGAGAAATAGGACGAGGGATGACGAGGTATGAGTTAGAGATGGGTGGGGATGGGGAGTAGGGTAGGGGGGAAGGGGAAGTTGGCTGGGAAGTGCAGGATGGAATTAGGGTGCAAAGGGATGTGCGGAGGTGAGGGGTGAGAGGGAAAGGGATGGGCAGGGATGCGGGCTGTGAGAGGTATGGTAGGAGGGTTAGAGGATTAAGTGGAAAGTGTGTCGGGGGTTATGAGGAAAGGGATGGGACGGTGTGGGCGGGGACGGGGTAGGTGTTTGGATATGAGGCAAGTCGGGTGATATCTCTCTGCTCTGTTCTCTCTTCTCTCTCTCCATTCTGCTCTCTCTCTCTCTACTCTCTGTAGCATCTCCTCCCATCCCGCTTTCGTCTACTGCTCTCCTGCTCTGATCTGCTCACGTGGGTCTCTCTCGTCGGTGTCTAGTCTGTCTAGTCCCCTCACTTCTGCTAATCTACTCTGCTGGCTCCCACCTGATCGTCGGTCCGCGCACTCTCATGATCATCTCTCTCATCACATCTATACTCTGCTCGCCCTCATGCACTGATCATCTACTTTCACTCATCGACGCCTCTCTCCGCTCTCGTCGGCTGACTCTCACTACACGTCAGCGCCGCCCCTCCCGCCCCGGCGGCATGCCCCAGCACTACGGCGCGGAGGCCCTCTGGCCCTCGTAGGCGCTCTCTATCTCTGCTGCTCTTCTACTCCCTACCGCTCTCGTCTCTCACATGATATATCTCGTCAGCTCACACTCACGTCTACCGTACGTACTGCACTAGCTCTCACGATCTCGCTCAGAGAGAGAGAGAGAGAGAGACAGAGAGAGAGAGTGTATCATTGATCACTAGCACATACCTAAACCTGACAGTCACAAAGAAAGGTGAGAAGTGCTACCTCAATAACCTCTTTTTCTCTCTCATTGCCCATTCAGCCAGCTGTCACTACCACAGATGAGGTGTGTGTGTGTGTGTGTGTGTGTGTGTGTGTGTGTGTGTGTGTGTGTGTGTGTGTGTGTGTGTGTGTGTGTGTGTGTGTGTGTGTGTGTGTGTGTGTGTTTACCCAGTCAAAGCACTGCAGCAGGTGCTAGGGTAATGACAGTCAGCCACAAAATCACCCACTGATGAAATCTCTGAGCTCAGTCTGGCTGTACAGGTAGTCAGTGTTCTTCCCTCGTGCCCTCTGATGGAAATAGAAACACCATCAACTTCCTCGCCGTGTTCAAAGCATTCTTTGATCTTTATGATATGTGAGTGTACACACTTTATACATTTCATACTTTCAGATGAAAGGATGCACGTCACTGTTGCTGGTATTAAACATTGCGATGCCTTTCTATTAAGACCCCTTTTCCACTAGTTGTTTAGTAGTCCAACATCTTATAAATGTCACATGACTGCTGCATATATAGTGATATAAAGTGAAAGCTCTACTGTAGTTAGCTGCAAGTGATTTTCTTACACTGTGAAAGTCATTCATTCATTCATCCATTCATTCTCTACCGCTTTTCTGAACTTCTCGGGTCACGGGGAGCCTGTGTCTATCTCAGGCGTCATCGGGCATCGAGGCAGGATACACCCTGGACGGAGTGCCAACCCATCACAGGGCACACACACACTCTCATTCACTCACACACTCACACACTAGGGACAATTTTCCAGAGATGCCAATCAACCTACCATGCATGTCTTTGGACCGGGGAGGAAACCGGAGTACCCGGAGGAAACCCCTGAGGCACGGGGAGAACATGCAAACTCCACACACACACAAGGCGGAGGCGGGAATCGAACCCCCAGCCCTGGAGGTATGAGGTAAACGTGCTAACCACTAACCACTAAGCCACCGTGCCCTCCTGTGAAAGTCATGTTTTTGTGAAAAACACATAAAAGTTCAGGAATGCCAACAGTTTTAAGTTCACTCACAGACCATGTGCTGAAATATTTCACCGAAGCTGACCACAATCCGTCCCAGAAAAAAAATCAAGAGCTTAGAGGAAACTTCCTCATCCTTTGACAGAGCGAATCATTCATTGTGTTCAATCTCACTGAGACAAACTTCAAAGGCGACACACGAGCCGGCACCGTGGCAAATTTCTGCCCGGAGCGCTCGGCCAAAAATAAAAAATAAAATAAAATAAAAAATAGAGAGAAATGTGAAAAAAGTTTGATAGCACTGGCCCTGTGTGACGAAACACTTTTCAGCCGTTTCACTCCAGAGCTGTTGTGTATTTTACTATTCACTTTCTTTTACACCTTGTTGCATCAACATTGTGAGCATGTTTGCTGGATTACAGTACCCATAGTTTCACTGTGACCCAGCAAAAAAAAATCAGTCCTCTATCAGTGAGCAATAACAGACCTAACATGACATGATCTTTTTTGCACCAGCATGGCCTGACTTAAATTGGCTGCTCATAAAAATAAGTTGTTATCGGACTATTTTATATGGGTCCTGTCCCCCCTTCATCTGCCCTTTAAAATATGTCCTTTAAAGTCCATATTAATTTTAATAGCCACAACAAATTCATCCTACAGCTTCACTCTGGCTCAAACCTGAGTGCCATATTGGTGACTAGCATACACATTATTTTCATAGATTTTTTTAAAGTTCGGTGACCTTGCAGACTTCCTAACAGCATGACCTCATTAAAGTGCCAGAGTCCAAAGATTGTATAGCGATCCTTTAAAAGTTGACCGGTGAGGACAAGTTCTACACTAATGGCCACATTAGGAGTGACAATCAAATCCAAGGACTGTCCTTTGGCACTCATTTGCTCAACCCTGAGCTTCATTTGGATGCTCCTTTAGCAATTAATCACCGGATAAAAGCACCTACTGTAAGCTGTGAACACTGTGGGTTGATAATGATCACGTGATCATGGCTTTCTGTTGGTATTTTTTTGGAAGGTGGCCCACATAAGCACACCTACCCCCATTCTCAGGGTTTGTGGAAGCTCTGTAGACGTAGCTGTAGGTCTTATCCATCCCAATCAAGCTACACCTGATTCCTTTCAATAGAGGTGTGACTTCTGGTTGGTTGGAATGAAAACCTGCACCAACACCAGCACCATTTCTGGATTGAACACCCCTGAAGTATGAGAATAGGGTTAAGGGTTAGCGGTTTGCCCGTACACTACAGAGTGTCCCGTACAGTAAGTCCTGGATTATAGGCTTAATGTTCACATAATAGCCAAAAGTTGCTGGACATCGGACCATCACACCCGTACTGTATGTGGTAATGATGGACATACACAAATGCCCAGAATGTCTTTAAACACTGACGCTTACAATTTCCCTTCAGTTTCTCTAAGAGCCCCAAACTTGTTCCAGCCTGACAGGACATCTCTACACAAAGCAAGCTCCATGAAGTCAATTTTTTGTGAAGCTTGGAGTGAAAGATCTCATTTGCACTGACTCTGGAACAGCAAATGCTCACCAGACCTCTTCGCCCAACACTAGTACCTGATCTTATTAGCTTTTGTAGTTGAATGGACACAAATCTCCACAGCCACACTCTAAAATCTAGTGGAAAGCCACTAGATTAAAAGTAAAATGTATTAAAACAGCAAACATGGAGACTAAATATGGAATAAGATGCTCATAAAGCATTGAACGAATACGACGGTCAGGCGTCCACAAACGTCTGCCCACTGACCATGATGTGTCTAAGCAATGAAAAACAAGTAAATCTACTTAAATGAAAAAGTCCAAGCAGACAGACTGTGTAAGTTCTGTAAATAATAACCTTTGCTTTCCGATCTTATTTGTTTTGTTGCTGAACTTCGTTTGACTTTTCCGATAGTGATGTGCAATATGTAAATGAGCATCTTTAACAAGGTACTTAAAAAATAATGAACTGCAATTTTTTTCATCTTGTTAACTTCAGCCAAAAATGAAGGAATGAACATTTACTCTCTCGCTCACTCATTTTCTATCGCTTATCCGAAGTATCTCAGGCGTCATCGGGCATCGAGGCAGGATACACTTGGACGGAGTGCCAACCCATCGCAGGGCACACACACACTCTCATTCACTCACACACTACGGACAATTTTCCAGAGATGCCAATCAACCTACCATGCATGTCTTTGGACCGGCGGAGGAAACCGGAGTACTCGAAGGAAACCCCCAAGGCACGGGGAGAAACTCCACATACACAAGGCAGAGGCGGGAATCGAACCCCCAACCCTGGAGGTGTGAGGTGAACGTGCTAACCACTAAGCCACCGTGCCCCCCTCACTTTGGGACATGCTAGGATTAAAAATAATTATAAAAAAAATAACTCTTATTGTGGTATCACATCACATCACACCACCTCATCATTGATTTGAATATATTATTCCATTCATTATTGAAATAAACATATATAAGAAATATATAAGTTTGTACAGTATATAAGGTTTCAGTAGTATTGCAGTCCTAGGTTAACGGAATGGGACATACTGTAGCTAAGTACGTAAAACAAAGAGACGAATGATAAAGAGCCGGTCTCCTCAAATGGCCATCAGAGAAAAACAAACTTTAATGCAGTTCACTTTTTTGAGCTGAAGCTGTATATCATGTGCATAAAAAGTAACTTAGGCATAACGCCAGACTGTGTCTCAACACCTTTTTATGCCCTGCCTATCATTCTGGCTGACAGACTCTTCCGTCCTGCATCTCAAAGCGGAGACGTCTGTCCTTTCGAAGAATATAGAGTCCCCTTCAAACCTGTGTAATAAATTTCAGTGAGTGGCAAGGGACCAATCATTCTCACTAAGCCTGACGAATGCAGTCTAATCTAGCTCCTGACGGGAGGCCAGCATGTCTGTTCTCCGCTTTCTATCACCCATAAACCTCTCAATCTGCTCACGTGGCCTGGAGGTGCCAGGAAACACAGAGCCAAATATCATCACTTCCTGAGGTTTATGAGCTCAGTACTCTAGCTATACAGTACCTGTTAAAAGCATGCCGCACTATTTTCTCCCTCTTTGACAAAAGAAATGAAGTAAATCTATCTGCTCCCAAGGACGCAGAGACAGCCGGCGGTAATGAACAAGCTGGGTACTACATCTTCTCAGATGCATTTTTTTTCACTCACTATTTCAAGTCTTCAATTTATTTCTATTTTTTTCCATCTATCTGTAGAGATCGAACGGGAAGCCGAAGTACTCCATCTTCATTATCTGTCGGTACCTCTGACTGCTTACAGATCTCTAAACAATCCATTTCGTTATATGAATAAACTCTAGTTTTAAGGTGTGCATAGGTTTGGTTTGGTTTTTTCACACAATCCTGAGGGAATGCTGAACAAACTTGACTGCATCCCGGTTGAGATTCTCCCCACAGGCCATTCGGGGACTCAAACAGGACAACATGTATAACTTTTCTAGACATTTCTGTACAACGTTAGCCAATACCCGATACCTAAAACTGCACTAAACTGCATACATCTGCATTCACAATATTCCTCTGCCACTAATCCATACTCATATATACAGTACGTCCCACAGCATCGTGTAAGCACTTATGTTAATGATCACGACCTTCGTATCTGACCACAGAATACAAAAATCGGTCACTACAACTTTTTTCTCCCAGTCCCAAAGCACACCTCTTCTCCAGTTTCATGAACTGCCACAAGCAGATAAATCCAACCTGGCTCCAAGATGCTATCAAAATGGTTCCTGCCACAGTTCATAGAATTAAAAGTCTTTATTTCTCATTTTTTTTTCAGATTTTCTCATTATTTTTTGGATTTCCCAGCTGCCTCGAATATACCATCAGCTTGTAGCGTTGTGTTTGGCCATGTGGGCTCACAGGGTCCCTGCCAGCATGCACCCACAGACCTGCTGTCCCTTTGTGGATGATTAGAATCACACAGTGCCTACAAATGAAGTTTTCTTTCTTCTTCTTCTTTTTTTAAACACACCTTTTTCAGGCTGAGGACTGATCCAGCTCTGTGTTGTATACCTTGATCAACAGCATTAACAGTCGGTTTAGTCCAGCGGCACCGGAGTTGGGTTGATTTCGGTTATTGGCAAGAAGGTTTATGCATTTTAGACTTTTATTCTACTTTTTATTGGAACTTTTGTCACCTAAATTGGTGCAGTGAAATGTGGCCCAGTGTACAAATGTTGAATTCTAAACAGAATTTTTTCCATTGTTTGTTTGGATGGATGGATGGATGGATGGATGGATGGATGGATGGATGGATGGATGGATGGACAAATGAAAGGATGGATGGATGGCAGATGGATGAACATATGAAAGGATTGATGAAAGGACTACTGAAACAAATAGAAGGATGGATGGGTGGATGGATGGATGGATGGATGGATGGATGAAAGGAAGATGATTGATGATGAACAAATTGCTGGACGAATAGAAGGATATGAATGGATAGACAGGTGAACATATGGATGGATGAATGGATGGATGGATGGATGGATGGATGGATGGATGGATGGATGGATGGATGGATGGATGGATGGAGGGATGGACAGATGAACATGCCCAAACCAAATGCTACTGTATTTCCAGTTTTTTTTCAACCATTTCTTGCCACCGAACTATATATTTTTCCACATTTGTCTTTTATGTTCATGATCTAAAAATCAGAGTGAGAAATCCAGCTGTTTAATGCATGCACAATTCTTGTTCTGCTTTAAGAATCTCTGACCGGACAGTCATCATTGAACAATCTAACAGCAATAGCAAATCCCATAATACCTAATGCTTAAGTGCCATATATTCAGAACTCTGCTCTGGCTCATGTACAGTATGTGCCATGACGCTATGACCACCTGGACTTGTAATAAGGCTCTAAGAGTAGTTTCCTAAAAATCTTGGGATACCTTTGTGGCCATAATGGTTTTAACAGTCAACATTTTAGTATATAACCAGTTCTTGGGTTATTTTGAATTGTTAACTGAGCTAAATTTGCATTTTAATTGTTGAGGATTTTAGGACACCTGGCAACCATAGACTAATCTAATGTATTGCAAAAAACACAAGTTTAAACATAATTACACAGGATGTCTAAAGGGTTAATTATTAGAGAATAATATACACAAGAGCATTAATGATGACCTGAGGGACAGCTAGCGATCTTCTATTCATTTTACACTAACTACGTCTTCATAGAGCTTGCTTTGTGCACAGCTGCATTGTCATGCCGCAAAAGATTTCGACCGCTTAGTTGCAGTGAAAGGAAAATATCATTCTATAGCACCCGAAGACATTTTATTCAATTGTATACTGAAAACTTGAAAACTTGACAAAAACACGTCTGGTCATGATGTTCAGGTGTCCACAAACTTTTACCCATATAGTGCACAAGAAAGGATTATACTACAGATCGTGGTCATGATTCTTGACTTTGTCTTTCACACTTTTTTTTTTTAATCAAGAACAAATCTCACACAGAAAGCGGCCTCTCTGAGCTTTTAATCAGATTATGACCATCTGCTGCATGCTGATTAACTTAAACATAATTTGCACCACAAGTATACACTCTTCTTCCAATATTTTCATTTCATCAGCTTTAGGAAATATGTTTAGAAGTAGCTTGTAGAGGATTTCGTTGTTAATTGTTTGTAAGAGGAAGAATTGCCGGCATTAATAATAATAATAATAATAATAATAATAATAATAATAATAATAATAATAATAAATAAATCCCTTTGTGTAAAGTCACCTAGTCCTTTCAGAAGAAAAGGCAATTAACATGTCTGGCTCCAAATGTTAATATTAACAAGCAATTAATTCTGTAATTCTCCGGGGGCTGAAATGACACCTGGCTTTACTTATTTATAGCCGCAGTGAAAAATAGAGTCATTTTGTTTAATTCAGAGGTTTTTTTTTATTATTATTATTGCTTTAAAGGTTTAAAGTTTCCACATGTCATAGAAATGCTGGCAGATCTGTTGCAGTTTTGGATGTTCAGTGATGGCAAGTAAGAATTTTGCTCTTTAGTCCTTCTATTTTTTTAGTCCTCAAGGGTGAATAGAGTCCCACTGATACCTTGCTGATTAATTAAAGATTTCTGCATGTGTTCCTGATGACTAATGATAATTATGTAACTTATTCATGACCCGAGGTAGTTTTACATGTCCAAACCTTTTCTCAGGGTTGAATGGATTATGCTTTGGTTAGACAGCCAATTAAATGAAGAGGTTCAGGTAAAAACCTGGAGGGTTTTTTTTTATCCTGAATTAAGCAGAAATATGAAGACAAGTCACTAGCTAATGAGAATACTGTAGTTCTCTGAAAAGCTAAGCGGTAAACATCTGATGTTTAATGTTAAACTGTTTAGAAAGGCAGCGTTTTAGCTAAATAGGATTACTGGACAAAATATATATATATGTGTGTGTGTGTGTGTGTGTGTGTGTGTGTGTGTGTGTGTGTGTGTGTGTGTGTGTGTGTGTGTGTGTGTGTGTTTTGTGATTAAAGGACACTGTGTGGAATCTTGAATTGTTTATCACAGAAAAACTGCTAATTAGCAACATGATTAAAGCTTGTGTTGTTTTAGCATAACATTACCTAGCAGAGAGTTTGTTTTACTAGCTAGATTGTTACTCAAACCTAAAAAACCTCTGCTATTACTAAGCAAAAATGTTTTTTTAATACAGAAACCTGGCAGATTTTCACTAAGAATCCTGCTAGCTAGCTACTGTAAGTATACCATCTATAAAGTATAATACCGTCTACACTGAGTATAATCAATGTTATATGCTAACACAGTAGCAAACCAAAAGCATTAGCTGCCTTTCACTAATAAATAGTTCAGTTCAAAAAATGCTTTATAAGAAACACAAAAATAGATATGTGTTAAGCTTCTGGATGTATATGTTGACTGATAGCGCAGCTAGTATGTAGATTCTTGTTCAAAGCTTAAAAATATTAAGTCTCTCATTCCTGCCTTGAAAAGAGGTTTATGTAAATAATGCTCACTCAAGCTATTCTTGTGCTGGAAAATATTAAATCAATATTTAATGCAAGTGAGATCCTTTATACTCGCAAAGTCCCCAGAGTCATTAACATGCATTAACTTTAGCATGAGGTCTCTGTTAGCTTTAAGTGTGTATGTGTCCTAAAAAATTTGCTCATGGACAGATCATCGATCATTGAAATTTTTTATTCAGAAAACGTTTACTCCTGCAGTTCACGAGAATGATATAAAGCTGCGTACGTTGTAATTTTGAAAAGTTATTATTATTATTAGACTTAGTTTATTTATGTAGTTCATCCTTCATACGACTCACGATTAACGAGTTGTTGCTATAGATACGATCAACTATTAACCTATTACAGTATAACACTACTGTTCGAGCTGCTACAGTATACACTGCCGTATAAATGAATCTAAATCATCGTTCTAAAGACAGGAAACTTGCAGACGACCATTAAATCCTTAAACAATAGACCAAATAAACAATAGACACAGTAATACAGTATTCTGCAATTTCCTTTCGGCTCATTATTTCAGCTGATGGTGAGATTTAATGTTGTTTAATATAAATTTTATTGTCTTGTACAATACTTGTGCTTTGAGAATAAACAGACTTAATTTATTTATATGCAAATATGAGCTAAAACAAGTTGCTGTTTCAACCCTTTCAGTTCTTTTTTTTTAACACCATCCTATAAACTTTAATTACTGGAACACATGAAATGAATTGCAACTTTATTACAGTCTCCTGCTGTGTTTTTAAAATATGTTTTGGGTTTTTTTTAATCCTCCCCAGCGTGCCATTAACGCTGGAGTATTTTCACTTTCATTCGATAAGCAGACCCCCTGCTGATACCGAGGTCGGAGCTCCAGTCTGGTCCTTCTGTGTAAATAAATTGTTGATTTTTTTTTCTGCCCCAGTATTGATTAACGGTGCACAATAGACAAATGATCTGCTTGAGATTCTCAATTGAGAGAGATGCCTGGACACTAAATCCTGTTTAATGAAGGATCTCATTTACCGTGATCCCTCTTCAAGAGCTTCCTCATGAGGCTTAGATTGAGACAGATTGAATCAATCTCTTCAGCACCTCATAAGGCAACACCAAGGGAGCACTTACTCTTGCACATTTTGAAATATAATATGTCTTGTTATATAAACATAAAGCAATATTTTGTTTATGATTAAATTACATTTACCTAAATCTTCACTTACCCCCAACTTCTTTGTAAATTAGGTAGCCGGGGAAAATGGAACTATATTATCAGCCGCATCACTGCCAGCTTTCTGAACAATTCAAGCTATGCTATAAAAAAAAAATAGAGGGAGGAATGTCTGGGTTTTTGTTTTTTAGGCATTATGAGGTCTTATTTAGATTAGTCAACTAATATGTTGGATATTTGCTACTTGGGCTGTCAGGTAGTCAGGCAATGGGATGACGGTACAGAAATGGCAGACAGTAAATACAGCAGGAACTTAAACTCTCAGTGACCGTCTTTGCTTATACAGACGATGTGATGGGATGTCTACAGCAGTGTCTACACCAAGTTTGACTCTGAAGATGTACTCTGAATGAATTAATCATTTATTGCAGGTGAATGGTCATCCGCACGAGTGTAATACCTTATAGAGTGTAATATTGTACACAAATAATGATGTAATTATTTCTACTTATTGCACTGATTCCTTATTTTTTATCATGGACATTGTAGCCTAAAAAAGCACTTGGAGCTGGAAATAAATTTAGAGCCAGTGTACGGGAACCAAAAAAAAATGGCTTCACACCTCCAGGGCTGAGGGTTTGATTCCTGCCTCTGCCCTGAGCTTCAGGGGTTTCCTCCTGCTACTCTGGTTTCCTAACCCAGTCCAAAGACATTATAGGTTATAAGTTGATTGGCATCTGTAAATTGTCCATAGGGTGTGAATGGGTGTGTGTGTGTGTGTGTGTGTGTGTGTAATTGTGCCCTGTAATGGGTTGTTGATACCCTGTCCAAAGTGTCCCCTGTCTTGACCCCCGAATCCCCTGGTATTGACTTCATGCTCCGTGTGACTCTGTGTAGGATAAGTGGTAGAAAACATGAATGGATGGAAGGATTCTGTAGATGAATGGATTCTCATGATCTCACTTCACTTTATTTCAGGCAACTGAACATCCTAAAATAAATGCAATCATCACTGCACAAGGAAAAGCCGTGTGAAAGTATACCCTTTTTTGCTGACTTGTAGTTCTACGAAGGTGAAATGAATCACCGGGCCCTATAGATTTCTTTCAAAACCGTACTTGATGATTCAGAGCTTCTTACACCATTTGAAAGTCAATGCCTGAAACCATCTCGTTCTAAAAACGGATAAAACATCTATTTTACTAGCGCTGCACTTACATTCGCCACTTATGATGTGTCTGATTTTGAAAACAAAGCAAATGAATCTGGTTTCATTTCATTAATTAAGCAATGTGACATGTTCTGGGTGAATCGGTGGAAATCGTTCTGTATACGGACTTTTTCATTTTGGTGCTTTGTCTTGACTGAAAAGCCTTGAATAGATTCCATACAAACATCAAAGCTGAATCGCTTAACCAATGATCATGTGAAAATCAGTCCATGCGGCACAAAGTTTTGTCGATGCTTAAAAAAAACATCTAAAGCCCTATTCGGACGGGATTAGTTTTACGTGGGAACGTAGTAATTATTACCAGAGCTTCTCTGTGATTTTAGTCCCGTCCGAATGTGCCATCTCGGTAATCATTACGGACAATGTCAGTAAAGATTACGGCGACTTTTACCTTCTGTAAAAAGGTCCGGAAAAATTACCTCAGGTAATACTAATCCCTTCCGAATAGACCCGCTGTAAATATGTACGGTAAAATTCCGTCATTTCCTGTTTAAAAGTAGTTTTTGGCTCATTTTTCAAGCATGGATGCGCTTGAAACAGGAAGCAACGTCATATGCACATGATGACAAGGAGATTACTGTGGTGCATAAAGTGAGTTACCCCTCCCACTTCTGCTAGTTTTACTGAGATGTCTTGTCCCGAGCGAATTGGCCCATTAATATTACAGACGTCATGAGGTAAAATTGCATTACTCCACGTCCCCACGTATAACTAATCCCGTCCGAATAGTGCTTAAGACCTTCTTTGAAGGTGGTTGATGGTTGATTGACTGCTTCGTGACTTGAGTCTCTGCCGCTACTAACGCATCCTCCAAGCCTCGTGTATAGTACTGGTTCTGTAGCTCTCTGTTCTTTCTACAACCCCATATGGGTTTTTTTCTAGTCTTTTGTTGAGAATTTACTTCTGGAGTGCTGGTATTACTGTCAGCTATTTAACAGCTCAGTGCTTAGATTGGATTGTTCTTTACTGGTTAGTCACTTTGGATAAAAGCATTTGTCGAATGAATACATTCAAAAAGTCCTCCGTTTTCCTGGTGTAAGGGTTGTGGTGGGAAAAGTCTAAGAAGGTCAATTCAGATGAAAATGACATTAGATGGAAAATACTCATAGCTTCATAGCTCCAGTTACAAGACATTGGAGAATCATTTACAGAATCGAAGCCTTTATTTTGTCACATATACATTACAGCACAGTGAAATTCTTTCTTCGCATATCCCAACTTTGTAGGTTGGGGTCAGAGCTCAGGGTCAGCAATGATACAGCTCCATTGAAGCAGTGAGGCTTAAGGGCCTTGCTTAAGGGCCCAACAGTGGCAGCTTTGCAGTGATGGGGCTTGAACCTTAATCAACAACCCAGAGCCTTAACAGCTTAAGCCACCTCTCGATTATTGACATTTCCATCCTGTATTTCACAGCACTTTTAAATTCTCAAATCGGTCCTTAATTCAAATGACAGCTTTCTATTAATATACGCTATCATTGTTTCTATAGTAGCTCATTCACAGCGACTTGCTACATGACATTTTGTGACACTCTGAGCTCCAATTTCTACAGCGCTAAAATGATAGAATTATCTCCTGTCTCTTTTTATTTCTGTATGAATAGAGCTTAAATCAACTGGATTAGCTATTAGCAAAAAGCAGTTTAACGCAGGGCAGGACGATCAAGCCGATTAGCATGATTAAGCCGTAGTTTATGCTTTTTTGTGTTGAAGTGCCTTTGATGCTAAAGACTTCATTAGTCATTAATGCAGCCGTATGTTCTGAGATGGAGCGATGATGATTATAATCAGTGTGAAATAATCCCACAGGAATTCTTCGATGTGGGTCATACCATTTTCACCTCAGAGTTAAAGATGGGTGAAGAGAGAACTCACCTTTATGTCTATATAATTTCTTTGTTTCTCTCTCTCTCTCTCTCTCTCTCTCTCTCTCTCTTTCTCTCGATCCCTCTAGGCATAAAATGTAAAATACAACCTTCAAAGCTCCGCTGCTCAACATGCTATTGTTTGGATCACATTGAAAGGAGTTTTTTGGGTGTCGTAGACGGGAATTACTTTAGCGCTAATTGGATAAAGAAAGTATAAGCACCTTATTGAGAGGGCCTGAGGGATGAACATGGCACCTTTTAGTCTTCTTCTCCTACACATCATACAGTAGTCTTTTACGCTGAGGGATCTGAGGAAGGCACTGTGTTGTTACTCACCCACACATGATGAACAAATTTTTTCCTTTAAAAACAAACAAACGAGGGAATATTTCGGGAAATATTGCTAAGGTAGCTAACGCTAGAAGAAATTTTTGTTTTCAAATCACTGTAGCCGTATATCAGTCGTGTTTGGGGTCGATCCAGATTGTGTTCTCACCTCTGAAGGGACTTGTACAGTACCTGGAAGTCATACTGCATTACTGCAAAACTGTAGCTTGGATTTTCCCTCATCACGTCAATTTGAGCTCATAACCTTCTTAACCACTGTGCCACTACTTTTTTAGGACACAAATTCAATCAGCAAGAAATCAGACTTTTAGGATATTGTGAATAAAGATTTCAGGATCTGATGGTTAGTGGGGAAAGGGGCGGGTTTGTGATTCGAGACATTGAGCTCAACATCTGCTGTAGAATCAGTCTGTGATAATAAAGCATAACAGATATAAAATATAAAATCTACCTGTATGACTGTTTTGTCCTTCATTATCCATCGTAGGTCTGCTCTTTTTTTTGAAAGAGGGCGTTTTTACAAGTCCTTCAGAAACACGCCCACTTTATGTCGTGGTAACGAAGCCACTGGAATTTAGTGAATGCCACGATTGTGAGAGACTATTGATTGAGAAACAAGTTCTCATAAGAAGTAGTAAGATCAAGTCTGTTTCAGGTATTAGGAAGTTTTTTTAAAAAAGTTTTTTTTATTTATCCAAAGTTTTTGGAGTCTTTAACATGGCACTGGTGAAAGAAGCTCTGCAAAGTGATAACCGTGATTCACACTGTGATTTAGTATATAAGGAGAACAAGAAGAACCCTGAGGAACCTCCATTAGTGTGGTGATGAAACTTGAAGTTTCCATGCTTCTGTGTGTTGTAAGATTGTTTCTGAAGGTCATTGTGAACCAAAAGCAATGAAGATCAGGACCAGCGTTATTTTGTTTGGCTGTGAAACAGGATACTGATCAAATTGGTCTAAACATTGCAGTACTGGCATAATCATAAAAAAAAAAAAGAGGAATGAATAAAATGAGGTTCTTTGCAGGCAGGATGTGTTTTAGAATGGAAAGCAACATCAGCAAAATCTTTGCAAAAGCCTTAACAAGGAGAAAGTCAAGGGGTGACAGCATGTAGACTAAAAAATGGCTCAGGGGAGTTCACAGATCTAACTGCATTTGGCTTATAGAGAAGTTGTTTTATAAAGCAGGGTTTTCAACAAAGCAGATGTCACTGAGATTTTCATGTTACACTAAAACAACCAATGTGTCCAATGATTGCATTGCAGTCTGGTCAGTGTATCTGCATCTAATCCTTTGCTTTAAACCTGTATTGTTTTTTTTTTAACATTTGAATGATGTAGGTTTACAATCTTTTCTATAAAAGTACTTGACACTACAGTGCTAGCATGGATATGAGTGAACAAAAGCCGAAGAAGGAGCCTTTATTTTTGTCACATATACAGTACGACATAGTGAAAGTCTTTCGTTGCAGCGGGAGCGCAGGGTCAGACATAATACAGTATATTTACATTTACAGCATGTAGCAGACGCCCTTATTCAGAACGACTTACATTTTTATACAGCTGAGCAATTGACGGTTAAGGGCCTTGCTTAGGGGCCCAGCAGTGGAAGCTTGGTGGACGTAGGAATTGAACTCACAACCTTCCGATTGGTAGCCCAATACCTTAAAGACTAGGCTACAACATCCTACAATACACCACTGGAGCTGAGAGGGTTAAGGGCACAACAGTGGCAGCTTGGCAGTGCTGGTGCTTGAACCCCGATTAACAACCCAGAGCCTTAACCTCTTGAGCCTCCACTACCCCAACTACAGTAAGTAGTATCTCCGTTACGGCAAATCTTTGTGTATTATCCTGTAATTCCCAACAGCTCTATATTCTAGACTCATGTTGCCATAAGAAAAATACAATGTACAGTATAATCTGTATTATGCCTTTCATAATATCTGTATATGCAGTCAATCAGTCACTGGGTTTAAATTAGTGATGACTTACTGTACACAATACACACTAATTTAATAGGCATGAATTTGATTTAAAGTGTTTGACCTTTTGTCACTAAGCGTATTAAAAAAACACTTTAACTGGAAAACAGGACAATTGGAACGTGGATTTGGACCCAGGACCAGGTGATCAAGATGATTAGCATGATTAAGCGTTAAGTTCATGAGTCATATATTCATATATATTAAATGGTCATGATTTTAATCTTGTTCGCTACATTAGATCTCAGTTATTTGGCGGTCTCTTGTGTAGGGCATAGTACTTTTCCTCTGAGAAAGGGCAAACAATATAGGAGTTACCTTCAGGGCTTTCTCATTCCACTCAGTATCGTTTTCTGTCTAATAATGTGGTGGTACGTTGAGCATGCTGAGAGGAGTTCTTAGGGGTCACTGGAGGATTTGTTTTGGCACTAATTGTTTAAAGGATGTACAAAATCCCCCAGTGAGAGGGCTTGATGAATGGACAGGGTACTCTTTAAACTTCTACATCCTACACATCACACTGAGGGATCTGAGGAAGCCACCGTGTTGTCACTCGCCCACATGTGATGAACACATAGATTTTATAGCTGAGAAAAAGCAAAAAAAGCATAAAAACAGAAATGTGGAAAGACTTCAATGGAAATGCTGAGGCTGTTAAAAGTGAAAGACATTTGGTTAAAAAAAAACATTAGAATTATAAAAACGTAATATAGCTTTGACATCGAGCTCACTCAAAAAATCTGAATTGTAGAGACTTTTCCAGAAAGCTGATAAGATAGAATTTATGATTTAAGTAGAACTAGCAATATAAATTAGTCTACTAACAAATATATTACAAGTAGCTACTAATAAGTATATGTAGAATTTACATTATTTGTTAATCACAAAGTGTAAAAATCAGTGTTGAACGTCACATAAACAGACTCGGAGGTTGTGTGCAAGTGAGTGATTTGAGCTTATTTACAAAAGGGTGACTGGAAAGACAAAAAAAAAACAATAGTAGAAAACAGGCACAGGAAAAAGAACGAACACGGGCACAAAAATTGTCAAAAGATATGGAAAAAAGAGGGATAAAATGGTGATAGAGTCAACAAACTTAACATAAAAGTGTTTACTACAGTATATTAAAACTCCATTGGTTGGGGTCGACGGAGAGCTGGTGGCTGCTGAGAGATGGAGTCTTGTGACATTCAACACCAAATAGTTCCCGGTTAATTGACTACACAAGCAAAAATCGGGTACAGTCGATATTATTTTGCATACAGTCGATTGTTTTAAATGATATTTATTTCTGTCAGGACCACTCTGTCAAATGAGAATTTATTAGATGATAGCATACAGTTAGTGTTGGAGATATGGTTCTGTTCTGGGCAAGGATCCACGCGCCCCGTGTAACATAACCATTAATCATGCATAGAGGGGTTTTTTTTTTGGAAAGTAATAAATGAATAAATGGATAAATAAGTAATTCAATAATTAGAGAGAGGGGGAGAGATAGAAAGATATGTGGAGATTTATGAGGTAAACTTGTACAACGAACACGGGTTCCGGCATGGTGGAGTCGGGGTTGGAGGAGCTGGTTTAGATCACGGCAGCAGCGAAGCGCTAGAAAGCCGCTCAATGAATGGGAATTTAAATGGTCGGGTAATATGGATGTCGTAACCGGATTGGTGCGCGTCGTGGACAGACGATTAACGCTTGACGACGTGGCCTGCCAGAACTAACGCGATGCTCGATTTTCATAAAGGTTTAATCAGTTAACTCAAATGCAAATCATTAAGTAAAGCTACTGTAGCTGGATCCCAGACAGATTACACATCATTCATCATTAATCCTGTTCATCTCGGTTGCTTTAAAGAGAGTAAATAGTCGTTTCCCTTATTCAGTTTTAACCTTAAGTTTCACTACACTTTACTTAAAGTTTTGTTTTTTTTTTTTCTTAAAAAAGGAAAAGAAAAGAAAAATGCTGTAACTGCAGTTTGAGAACAATCTCAGTCAGGTTGCAGCAAGAAGAATGTTAAAATTCAGGGCATGCATACAGCTATGAACGAAGGGAGACAGCAGCGGAATGAGTGCAGGTCTCTCTAGCACTCCAGCTAATCAGATAACAAGAAAAAGGGGCGGCGGGCCGTGCAGAACATTTTAAGGGCAAGACGACGTCCCTGAAACTCGAGGAAAGATGAGAGGAAGAGAGACAGAAAGAGAAAAGGGAATTTAGTTGAGAAGGAAAGATCTTGATCAGGTTTACAGTACTGCCTGCATCTCCTTGTGGGTTTTCAGCTTTAATTGCTTTTGTTATTGATGTCAGCAAAGCAAAGTGCACCTCCCTGCTGCTTGAATTATTCATAGCGGTGTATTATTAGTAAGCTGAGGTGGAACTGCAGCGCTCAAAGTGCGGCGTAGTGCGCGACTGTTCTGAAACGCGTTCCTGCACACGAATTACACTTAATGAGAAATGTTTCAGAGAGAACGGGACGAACGAACGTGCTGTTGTTCGGCTGCTGCTTTAAAGTGCCCTGTTCCATCAGCGATGACATGCTAATCCTTATGATGGAATTAATCACAGAGATCACAGAGAACACTGAAGCTAAATCAGGCAGCACGCAGTGGGCTAAATTTTAAGTGGCCAGGTTGTTCAGATGGTGTTGATTTTCTTTAACAGCGACTCTGTCAGTCACGGTGGCTGTAATTTAAATCACATATATATTAGTGCAATGATTCATTACTGTACCACCAAATACACACAGACTTGTATGGTGGACTTATGGGTGTGTGTGTGCCTTCATGTGTGTCTGCGTGTCTTACTGTGTGTGTATGTGTGTGTGTGTGTGTGTGTGTACGTCTTCGTGTGTGTGTTTGCGTGTCTGCGTGTCTTCTTGTGTGTGTATGTGTGTACATGTCTTCGTGTGTGTGTTTGTGTCTCTGCGTGTCTTACTGTGTGTGTGTGTGTGTGTGTGTGTGTGTGTGTGTACGTCTTCGTGTGTGTGTTTGTGTGTCTGCGTGTCTTCCTGTGTGTGTGTGTGTGTGTATACGTCTTCGTGTGTGTTTGTGTCTCTGCGTGTCTTCCTGTGTGTGTGTGTGTGTGTGTGTGTGTGTGTGTGTGTGTGTGTGTGTGTGTGTGTGTGTGTACGTCTTCGTGTGTGTTTGTGTGTCTGCGTGTCTTCCTGTGTGTGAGTGTGTGTGTGTGTGTGTGTGTGTGTATACGTCTTTGTGTGTGTTTGTGTGTCTGCGTGTCTTCCTGTGTGTGTGAGTGTGTATACGTCTTCATGTGTGTGTGTTTGTGTGTCCGCGTTTCTTCCTTTGTATATGTGTGTGTACTTCTTCATGTGTGTGTGTTTACAGTATGTCTTTGCATGTGTGTGTGTTTGTGTCTTCGTGTGTGTCTTCATGTGTGTATGTGTGTGATATTTTGCCACACGTTATTCTTATTATACCCTCATTGAGCCATAATGATATAATTCATCACTCAACCCACCGGTTTTATGCTCGAGCTGTTGATAGGTATCAGATTTATCCGTCATGGTATGCACTTGACCTCTCACGATGACTCACTGCGAGACTCGGATTGTCCGGTGTGCATTTCAAATCGTTGTTTTCTCCACTTCTTATCATCTATTGATTTTGCTGTTTGCCTGAAGATCGACCTCTGCCTCCTTGCCCACCGTTTGCCTCACGATTTGAATTGTTAATAAACCGCTCTGTCTGCCTCGACCTCACCGCAGCTAGCAGACGGCTAATCCCTCCGATGCTATTACTGAGGATTCCTTACACCCAGAGTTGGCAGCGAGCGGTCTGGACCCGACCTGCAAGGTAATTTGTTCCGGCACGTCAAGTAACCAACTGTGAAAAAGACCTAAGGGACGATGACAGATGTGAACTTTTTTACTATTATTTCTTCTATTTAGTTCTTCCTTCGTTTTTTTTTTTCTTTTCTCACAAAAAAAATCGTGAAATTCTGTGAAACAATATCAACTCTACTCTACAACCCTAGCTCTACTCACTCTACACGTGCGAATTGTCCTTCTCACAAATGAAAGGCATTAAAACGAGTGATCACACATCCGTACGTAAATACGACACGAGCATGTTTAAATGTAGGTACATGTAGACACTTACTTGTGTGTCTCAAGGTGCAAACAAACAACAAATGGACACCTACAGTATATTGTTGCTGTGTCATCGCTCACATTGCAAGCCAGATCTCTTCGGGCCCCTCATTTGGGATGCTTTGCATGAGATGGCCCCCGTGACAGACTAATCGAATAGGCCTGCTTAAACCCTGAGCGTAGTCACGACATCAGCCATGACTCCCGACTAAAGGGACGTCTGTCTATTGTAATAGAGCAAGTGCAGAGGCGAGGACGGGTGTGGGACACGATATAAAAGCTACAGTAGAAAGGATTCACGGATCTCATCACTCAGACTCTTATGATGAGAAAGGAGAGATTCTTTGGAGGTCAGAGGTCATGTGATGGAAAATTGAATTGATCCTCTCCTCTGTATAAGAAGGCTTAAACCTTATCGCGTGGGTTTTATGTCTCAGAGAGAAGAGATTGGAACCGTTTGAATGCATTCGACGACCCGGCGAAGTAAAAAATGTCTTTGTCGACCTGATTTCTACTCACAAAACCGATTATGAACATTCGAATGTTCCGGAATAAACAGTCAGCAGGGTGCAGTATGATGCACTGAGGAAAAATATTAGCGGTCCTGCTGAGACGTGATTGGCATCCACCTGTGCATCACCTTATTTTTTCCTCCCAATTCCCAGCTGTATATATTTCCATTTATCTTTTTTCCCCCCTCATGTCTGCCCTTGATGGCGGCCTTGAGTCAACTTCAGTACATTATTAAAGTGTAAACTTGCACTACTGATGCGCTGGTATAAATGGTTTGGACCCACATGCTGGGACGAAATCAAAACAGCTCAAGCAGCTGCACGAAAATATCCTTGAAACATGAACATAATACAGGGTGTGCCGTCCGTTCTACATAGATTAATCTGCAGAAATACACAAGTTTATCTGGGTTTTTTGGTCCAAACAGATGGCTGCCTCGGTGTCCGAGGTCCTCGTTTTAACACCACAGGACAAAGTTCCCAGTAAGCGCCAAAGCTGCTATGTTTTGGGGTGTAAGGCAATCCAAATAAATATGTATGAGATGTGTTTAGAAAATACACAAAAACAAAGCAGGTATTCTGACATGATTTTTGATCCCAGAGGAAATTCAGGAAAGGATGTGTCAAGAGTGGGATTCAAACCCACACCTCCATTCAGAGAATAGAAGACCCAATTATGAAGAAGGGAACAACCCTCGAGTCTGGCGCATTAGCCCACTCGGCCATCCTGAAGCACATTGTCTGTCCTGACACCTTGAACATCCTGAAACATGTTGGCCATCCTGACACTTTGGTCTACCTGAAACACGTTGGTCTACCTGAAACACGTTGGTCTACCTGAAACACGTTGGTCTACCTGAAACACGTTGGTCTTCCTGAAACACGTTGGTCTACCTGAAACACGTTGGTCTACCTGAAACACGTTGGTCTACCTGAAACACGTTGGTCTACCTGAAACACGTTGGTCTTCCTGAAACACGTTGGTCTACCTGAAACACATTGGTCTTCCTGAAACACGTTGGTCTACCTGAAACACGTTGGTCTACCTGAAACACGTTGGTCTACCTGAAACACATTGGCCGTCCTGAACCTCTGGCCATCCTGACACCTTAGACATCCTGACACACGTTGGCCATCCTGACACACATTGGCCATCCTGACACACATTGGCCATCCTGACACACAATAGCCATCCTGACACACATTGGCCATCCTGACACACATCGGCCATCCTGACACACATTGGCCATCCTGACACACATTGGCCATCCTGACACACATTGGCCATCCTGACACACATTGGCCATCCTGACACACATTGGCCATCCTGACACACATCGGCCATCCTGACACACATCGGCCATCCTGACACACATCGGCCATCCTGACACACGATAGCCATCCTGACACATGATAGCCATCCTGACACACATCATCCATCCTGACACACATCGGCCATCCTGACACACATCGGCCATCCTGACACACATCATCCATCCTGACACTCATCGGCTATCCTGACACACATCGGCCAACCTGACACACATCGGCCATCCTGACACACATCGGCCAACCTGACACACGATAGCCGTCCTGACACACATTGGCCGTCCTGACACACATCGGCCATCCTGACACACGATAGCCGTCCTGACACACATCGGCCATCCTGACACACATCGGCCAACCTGACACACATCGGCCATCCTGACACACATCGGCCATCCTGACACACATCGGCCATCCTGACACACATCATCCATCCTGACACTCATCGGCCATCCTGACACACATCGGCCAACCTGACACACATCGGCCATCCTGACACACATCGGCCAACCTGACACACGATAGCCGTCCTGACACACATTGGCCGTCCTGACACACATCGGCCATCCTGACACACGATAGCCGTCCTGACACACATCGGCCATCCTGACACACATCGGCCAACCTGACACACATCGGCCATCCTGACACACATCGGCCAACCTTACACACGATAGCCGTCCTGACACACATTGGCCAACCTGACACACGATAGCCATCCTGACACACATTGGCCATCCTGACACACGATAGCCATCCTGACACACATTGGCCATCCTGACACACATCGGCCATCCTGACACACATTGGCCATCCTGACACACATCGGCCATCCTGACACACGATAGCCGTCCTGACACACGATAGCCGTCCTGACACACGATAGCCGTCCTGACACACATTGGCCATCCTGACACACATTGGCCATCCTGACACACATTGGCCATCCTGACACACATCGGCCATCCTGACACACGATAGCCGTCCTGACACACGATAGCCGTCCTGACACACATCGGCCATCCTGACACACATCGGCCATCCTGACACACATGGGCCATCCTGACACACATTGGCCATCCTGACACATGATAGCCGTCCTGACACACATTGGCCATCCTGACACATGATAGCCGTCCTGACACACATTGGCCATCCTGACACACGATAGCCATCCTGACACACATTGGCCATCCTGACACACGATAGCCATCCTGACACACATTGGCCATCCTGACACACGATAGCCATCCTGACACACATTGACTGTCCTAACACATCAGGATGCATCCATTTTGCATCCATATGTGAATCTGACGAGAACATTAGTCAAAACTTTACCTATTTGGTAAAGTATCTCTCCACTCCTTTCATTGCTTTGTGGTTCTACTGCCAGGCTATTCAATTGGCAGCCTTTCAAGTATCCTAGTGTGAAGAGCACATCTCTAGGATAAATTTAGTTCAGTCGGACAACAGACCCTACAGTTACGAAGTGACGTGTGTTTGTTCCATTCATCACAAGCCTCTGTCGCAGGACATACAGTAGCAGGAGTCACGTGACATTAGGCGAGTGGCTCGAGCAGCCCTTCCTGTGAGACACGATGACTGACAGGACGATGACAGGACGATGGGAAATTTTAAATGAGTGTGATTTGGCTCTCTGATTTACCCATTTGAATGTAGAAAAATGTCTACTTGGGCATCTTACAATCTACTGATGTTGTAATGCAGTTTTAAAATACAACACGAGCATGTTTATATGTACAAGCTTACTGAGGGCACGGTGGCTTAGTGGTTAGCACGTTCGCCTCACACCTCCAGGGTTGGGGGTTCGATTCCCGCCTCCACCTTTTGTGTGTGGAGTTTGCATGTTCTCCACGTGCCTCGGGGGTTTCCTCCGGGTACTCCGGTTTCCTCCCCCGGTCCAAAGTGTCCGTAGTGTGTGAGAGAATGAGTGTGTGTGCCCTGTGATGGGTTGGCACTCCGTCCAGCGTGTATCCTGCCTGTATCCCGAGATAGGCACAGGCTCCCCGAGTAGTGACCCGAGTAGTTCAGAAAAGCGGTAGACAATGAATGAATGAATGAATGAATGAAAAGCTTACTTGATGTCTTTTGGTGCAAAAATTCAACATATGGGTTCCTATATTGTTGTTGTGTCATCATATTCAATTCAATTCAATTCAAGTTTATTTGTATAGCGCTTTTTACAATAGACATTGTCTCAAAGCAGCTTTACAGAACATAAACAGAGCAGAAGGTAAACATAATTAATGATAAAGGAAATAACGAATAATAAAAGAAATAAGAATTAACAGAATAAAAATTCTAGATTATTATTAGTTGTATATAGTTCACAGTGTGTATGTATTTATTCCCCTATGAGCAAGTCTGAGGTGACTCAGGCAGCAGTGGCAAGGAAAAACTCCCTTAAATTGGTAAAGGAAGAAACCTTGAGAGGAACCGGACTCAAGGGGGAACCCATCCTCATATGGGTGACACTGGGATGCTGTATATTGGGATGCTTTTCATGAACTGGCCCCATAACAAACTAATTAAACATCCCTGACCTACTGGGTTCACTTGTGTGTTAATAAGTATTTAATAATCTATAATCTATGCTTCTTCTTTTTCTTCTTCTTAGCCTCACGAAAGCATCTCTCCCTCTTCCAGTCTCATAAGACCATAAGACAATCTCTGTGCCACGTTTCCTCACAGCTCTGATAAAGCCACTAACCCAAATAGAATTGCGCCTCCAGTATGTAAATTTCAATGAGGTAAGAAATAGAAAATCTAACTCCATCCATGAAGCTGTCTTCACACACACACTTTGTGTTACGTTGTCAGGCACATCACACATCAGCCCAGAGCGTGCTCTTTCTCAGCTCTCAGCCTTGTGCCTGAGTAAATAGCAGCCAGAACAGAGGTGTTCTCATCGAGCAGGCTAAAACCAAGAACATGGTCCCCACCGTCTTGTTTGCTCTTGTGTGGATTCTATGACCTTGTGGTCCTTTTCTGTGTGGATGCATTAATCTTTTTTCGGCGGGTAAATATCACACGGCTTAATGGCTTTAAGATGCTGCTTTATAACGGGGATGGTATGAGTTATGGACAAAATCTGTGGTGCTGTGATCGAGTTCACAAGTTCACAATGAAACACTGTGCCTCATAGCAACAAGCTAGTGTGAAACATTTGGGTTTAAAGTGCTAGCACTACTGGGTTTTCCTTTCTGTCTGTAAGAAGTTCATTTGCACATGAAAAGAAGATTTACTACATGCTCATTTACTACACTACATTTACTTAATTTGATTTTTCATCACATGCTACATGCTATCGTCTTATTCACATCATTTGGCAGACGCCCTTATCCAGAGCAACTTATATTTTAACTAAGCAACTGAGGGTTAAAGACCTTGCTCAGGGACCCGACTGTGGCAGCTTGAAAAACCTGGGATTCAAACTCACAACCTTCTGTGCCCGTATTCATAAAGATTCTAAGAAGCTTCATCTCAGAGAGTTTTTAATTTAACTCAAAACTTTCTAACTAGGAATCTTATCATAAGAGAGATTCAGGACCGATCTCTGAGGAGGCGGGGCTAAACCCGTTACTAGGTGACATTCTTTTGAAAACTGGGATTGGTTGTCTAATAAAATAAATAGGAAAGCTTTTAAAATCTGCTTTATTATAAACCTTCACTTTGTCTCATGTAGTTCATTACGTTCGTGACATATTCGTGTTAGAGATGCACTAAAATCTGTATGTTACAAATGTTATAAATTGAATGTAAATGTAAACATCGACACAGCACAGAAATACCATAGAGCCAGATTACATCATTTCTGCCGCTATGGCATTTCGGCTCTGTTTCTGAGATGTTAGCTTATCTCTAAATACCACAGCGGCAGAATATATATATATAACATCTTATTAACTCACTATCATTAATAAATATTGTTTACAACACATTTCTTCTCCCTCTTCACCTTACAGTCATTTTCTCCTCTGATAAAGAAACTGTTTTAAGCGTTTAGATGGTTATAATTAACTTTTATTTTTACTAGGATCTTCTTTTTAATTTTAAGGGGAAACACCCACATTTCTAAGATCTTTCTCAAAATCTTAGCCCCCAGGCTAGCGCATTCCCAGTCTCTGTGTTCGAATGTTAGTATTAACTGTAATCTCTTCATTTATTAGTTATTCTAGCACTTCCATTGTTACGAGCCATCGATTTCACACGTCAGTACTGTTGAATCATGATGGCTTTAGGATTCAGGTATTTTTTTCCTATAAGAAATCAGAAAAATAACAATAGCAAAAGCCAACATCTTTGCGGTTATAGTATATGAGCTATGAGATAATGATGCTATTTGATATACTGTAAGCAATGTCCTTCAAACCCTTCTTATAATTTCTATTAACTCTTTTTTTATTTAGTTTTTTAAATTTAGTTGATTTACATACAGAGTATAAGAACGAGTGGTATTTTACTGCAAGTTGTATAGTGTATTTAATGTAACTGTGTATGTGACTAAACTAATCGAAAATTCTCGATTCTGATTTTTTCAGAAAGTGATTAATATTTAATAATAGGAGTCTGATAGCAGTCTGAGGTAAAAATGGACCTTTATGCTATCTTATTACTTGAAGAGAAAGAATATGAGAAGTGAGGGAATGATGGTTTGTAGCTTTTTGGATAAAAATGACATTTTCTTTTACAAAAAAAAATAAAGAAACTTCTTAATGTAGGCAAATTGGGTCATGTTATAAAAAGCCCACACTTAAACCCCACTCCTGAGTTGTCGGTACTTTTTCCTACTATGTCGAATCCCAGAGTGTTTTATTTCCTACTTATTTCCACACATTGAACTACTGTAACCTGCTTTCTATTTAATAAATGAATGCTAAACATCCACCTGATATGTTGATTCCATCCTGATGTTCGCCGCAGGACGTTTAGAGAAAGCTTCCTTTTTTCATTTGATTTTCTGCCTTTTGGTTTTTGCCCTTGTTTCTTTGGAGGTAATTAAATTGCCTTGGTTTTATTTTAAAATGCAGTGGGTTGCAGACTGCTGTGCGAGTCATCATCAAACAAAACTCTTGTGGTTAAAAGAGCTCAGCGTGTACAGATGAGGTTTCAGAAGCCAGACTTCACTCATCTCATCACTGTGTTTTGATCTCTGTATAACAAGAAAAGACAAAAAAAATTGCTTGTTTTAGTGGGATTGATGCTCTACAGGACTTACAGTGTGCAGTTAAAGCGTCATGATTTCTATTTATTTAACAGAACACTTCTTTGAATCGTCTTTTGTTGCTGAGAATTGTTTCAAGTCTTGTATAATGCAGATTCCTCAAGGGTTCTTTGGATAGGTTCTAGCATCATGAATGAAGTTCTACTGAACCTCAATTTGCAATGAAATGTTCTCTTTTTACTTTATTTTCAAAGAATACTTAATATTCATTCATTTCAACACAAACCAGTCACAGAATTATTATTATTATTATTATTATTATTATTATTATTATTATTATTATTATTATTATTATTATTATTATTATTAACACTGCACTGTTGAATTCTCATTTCTGATTGGTCAGATGGTGTAAATATTGGGGATGTGGTAGCCTAGTGGTGAAGGTGTTGGACAACCAATTGGAGTGTCTCAGGTACACCAAGATAACAATGCTGGGCCCCTGAGTATGGCCCTTAACCTTCAATTGCTCAATCGTTATGAAAAAGTAACATAAGTAACTCTGGATAAATGGTTATTTTAAATAACGGCAGTTCCGACAGTCATTCCACCTGTTATTCAAATCACAAGTTTATATTCGTTCATCATTGTTTTATCATAGTTTCTATAGAGACGGCTTAGTCTCAGGGACTTACATGGCAGATGAGCTACATAACCCAAGGTTAATAATAAAGAAAAAATTGTTGATTCAATGTCGCTATGAAGCTTAAGGAGTCGGTTATGTTATGTCATGTCATGTCTTATTTACAGAAGGAGTCTCCAGATTCAGTGCTTTGTAATTTGCTTTGCAAAGATTATTTTTTTCTGAAACAGGCAAGTTATCAGGATGTTGGAGATTCTGTAACTAATCTCTTTTATATTTATAACTTATTTTATATTATTATACTTATTTTTTATAAAGAGATAAGAAAGAGGCTGTTGAGGGGGAGTTTACATATTTGAAGATTTAGAGCTGCTATAATTTTTCAGTTCAATTCCGTTTTATTTGAATAGTGCTTTTAACAATGGACGTTGTCTCAAAGCAGCTTTACAGAACATTAACAAAGATTGATATAATACAAAAGTTCAAGATTAATATTAGATATATTTAAATGTGTTTGTATTTATCCCCAATGAACAAGCCTGAGGTGAGGAAAAACTCCCTTAGATGGAAGAGGAAGAAACCTTGAGAGGAACCAGACACAAAAGAGAACCTCATCCTCATTTGAGTGACACTGGAGGGTGTGATTATAAACTGTTATAAACACCAGAGTGTGTTATTATGAATAATATCCTTTCTACAGTCAGATACAGTCTGACTATTGTATATTGATTAAGAGGTTGTTGTTCTCAAAGACCACATGGAGTTGACATCTCCTCTTTGAATGTGTGAATCCTCATCCTACATACTCGGGCAGTGGTGGCTCAACTGGTTAAGGTTGTTGATCGGAGGATCGGGGTTCAAGGCCCAGCACAGCCAAGCTGCCACTGCTGGGCCCTTGAGCAAGGCCCTCAACCCTCCCTGCTCCAGGGGCGCTGTGTCATAGCTGCCCCTGCACTCTGACCCCAACCTCCTCAGTTGGGGTATGTGAAGAAAAGAATTCCACTGTGCTGTAGTGTATATGTGGCGATAATAAAGGCTTCTATGCCCCTCCCCCCATTCTATACAGTAAAGTGGAATCCAACTGATGCCTAGATGCCTCAGGATCCTCACAGGGTTAATGCCTCTTCTCACTGAAGATCTGGAGTCTTCGTGAAACAGAACACAACTGGAGTAAGTAGAAGTGTAATGTAAGTGATAACAGGAAGTAGCTGGTTTTAAGAACACAACATTAAGTTAAATTACATGATGTTCTTCAGGACTTCAGTACTTCAGGAAGACATCAGAGTGGTAACCGGAAACACACACAGGAAACACATCACACCACCCAGGTATTGATTAGTTTATGCTTTATGCCTTACGTTTCTTCTCAAAAAAATATCTGAAAAAGTCGGTTTGACTGATGATGTAGAACTATTTGGTTTCTCTTAAAAAAGCTTTCAGCTCATGAGTATAACAGAGTTTTGTTGCAAAAGATGCACACTAAAGCTGTTGAGGTATCCAGAGACTTAAAAACATATATATTTATTAGCTTATTGTAGCTTTCTGGACGTTTATTAATTTCACATGTTGAGTTTTTGCCTACCGCAAATGTATCAAGGCTGTTTACGTCCTCCCTCATCATCCTTTCCACCTGCCTTTAAATACTGACGGTACATTTACTCAAGTGTTTAAATTCGGGGAAGGTAATATGGTGTAAGAAGGATGTGTCAAGGATGTGTGAATTCTCAAAGATCTAGAAGCTAATATGCATCATAATCGTAGACTAGAGATATTCAGTTAGCAGCCTGTGGGTCAGAGCTGGACTTTAAATACATTCAAGGGCCCTGTATTGAATATTAGTAGCTATTGAAATAAGAAAAAGTATGCATTAAGGATTTTCATGCATTAAGGAGGGAACAATTGGTTATCTCCAGTTTGATTTAGTGAGTGGAAGGACATGAATGTGACCAGGTGGTGCACGAACCAGCGAGTCTGACCTTGAGAAACTTTTACTCGTACTGTATGCCTGAGAGAAATACACAAATCGAGCATAAACCCTACCATAAAATCAGAATCCGTCCATTTTTTCCAACCAAAGAGAAATGAATATGCAAACACCGAGCATAGATATTTTCTTTAAAAAAAAGAAATCAAGCTTAATCTGGCTTTGCAATAAACATTGACACTCAGAGGTAGGGTTGCCAGGTCTCGGCAAAATAAATAGATAAAGAAAACAAACACGGGTAACAGATGACTCACAACAACAACAACAACAACGGCTCAGCAAAAAACACACTCAAGACAACAGGTATAAAGAGGGAAGGTAATTAGCAAGACATGAGGAACAGGCATGCAGAGGCAAGAATGGGGTAAGGATCGAGTGGGGCAAACAGACACGAGAACACAAAAACCTTATCAAAATCACATGACAAAAATCACAGCTTGAACACCATGGGGCAGTTGTCCAAACCATCTTGACACGGTTTCTCTCTTTTTTTTTTTTTTAAAGCTAACCTGCTAAAAAACAACATTGCTTTAAAACTAACTCAAATTTAGTATAAAATAAAGAGCTAAAAACACAAAACAGGTAAAAACACCTGGGCAGCAAACCAGTGACGTGACAGGAGTTAAAACATGAACTAGCAGATCACCAGAAACACATTGAGTTCAATTCTAAACTAAGATGATCCCTGATCCCTTGATCCCTGTAAGGGATGATGTGTTTGAATATAAAACACCTTTGCGTTTCCTTCTGACTGCCTCTGATGCCTCAGCAGCGCACACAAACACTCGCAAATGTGTTCAAAGGCCTGTGACTGTGACTTTAGACCCATTTTATTACGGTGCACTTTAAGCCCAGTTGCCTTCACAAGCCCCTTTCTAGCGTGTTAATAAACCCAAATGATTGAAGGTGGCACTGAATGAAAGAGCCGGCTGTTTATCAGGGGACGGCTGCTGACACGCTGGGAGCCAGAAATGTGCAAAGTGAAATTAGGAAAGAAATGAAGGTAAAGGACCTTAGTGGTGGAAAGACTTACAGCAGCATTATACCTGCTCACAGAGGAATAAACCAGAATGAATCTGTGAAATTACTTCTACTGTGAAATTACTGAAGCTTTAAAATGTGATTGTTGTTGGTTTTGTTCTTGTTTTTTCTTGTAGATTTTATGCATATTTTAGATTTTAGAGACATACAACTTTATGTAAAAGCATCAGTTACTGTTGATGGCCGACATTAAAATAAACACATTACTCCACACAGGAGCTACTATAAAATACTATTATTATTATTATTATTATTATTATTATTATTATTATTATTATTATCTTGAATGAAAGTGGTACATTCAAAGCCCCTTTGTTGTAAGACAGAACCATTACTCTATCTCCTACTCTCAATATGTCTATGTCTCTCGGTCTGTCTCTGCTTGTGTCTGTCTGTCTCTCTCTCTCTCTCTCTCTCTCTCTCTCTCTCTCCCTAACTCCCTCTCTCTCTGCCCCCCTTTCTCTCTGTCTCTCACTACCTCTCTTTCTGACTCTTTCTCCCTCTCTCTGTCTCTCTCTCTGTCTCTCTCCCCACTCTCTCTCTTTCTCTCTGTCTCTCACTACCTGTCTTTCTGACTCTCTCTGTCTCTTTCTCTCTTTCTCTCTCTCTCTCTGTCTCTCTCTCTCTCTTTCTGACTCTCTCTCTCTCTCTCTCTCTCTCTCTCTCTCTCTCTCTCTCTGTCCTTCTGCATATATATTAAGATGATAAGATAAACCAGTATGGCCTGGTGATGGCACTATGGTGTCATGGTACTGTATATTTCCATTTTGTGTCATGTTCTGGAAGCTGTGAGGCAAAGATCCTGTTATTTCATCCTGTTTCTTTACTCAAACCAACAAAAAAGCCTGAAAACTGATTACGCTCTCTGAGGTAATTCACATAATATGTAAAAACCCGTTTCCAATCACCGAGCGACAGAATCAACACGAGTCCACCTTAGAACTGCAGCGGCAGCTTTTTGCTTGACTTGTTCTCCCGTGTTTCTTACTTGCTCGTGGTTCTTTTTTGTGATCTGATTTCCAACCTGTTCCTGACTATTGACCATGAAATTCAATTAACCTCTCGTGTGGTGTCATGACTATTACAACAGACAGTAAACACTGTTTCGGGGCTTGCTGTGTACCATTAAAAATATCACCAAGATAAAAAGAAGCGGAAAAAATATATACAAATAGACAGGAGACAAAAATATGACAGAAAAAGGTTGATTGTGGACATTTCAGGACAGTTAAAGGTTTAGAAAGATACTTTCTCTGTATCTCTGTCTCCCAGACACCTTGTAGTGTGTTAAAAAATGACCTTCAAAGCCCAGAAGTCTAAAGCTTTCCTCCTTTTGTGTGCCCCAGTTCTTCAGAATTGGAATTTTTTCAACACATGTGTGTGTGTGTGTGTGTGTGTGTGTGTGTGTGTGTGTGTGTGTGTGTGTGTGTGTGTGTGTGTGTGTATACATTACAAATTCTACATACGTATTTATGACTATAAATAATAATACATTCATTACATACATATGAACCAATACACATTGATATCCATTTCTTACAGGATACCGTATTTTCCGCACTATAAGGCACACCTAAGGGACTTAAATTTTCTCAAAAATCGGGAGTTGGGAGCTGGATCCCAAAATCGACGCCACGACAGTTTACAGATACGAGATTTTGTGTGTTTTTTCAAATACAACTCCAAAATAGGACTATGACAGTTTACACACACAACACTTGTTTTCACAACACCTCTTTCCAACTCCGCAAAAAACATAATTACGTACAATAGTTTTAAATTACGCACAACTAAATTAAAATTGACACACAATGCTTTGAATTACGTACGATTATTATTGACAGTGTTTTTATTCCATAGGTATCCCCCAAAATGGCACCAGTGAAGACACAAGCTTACGAGGCACAATTCAAGCTACAGGCTATCAATTACGCGGTTGTAAATGGGAATAGAGCAGCTGTGAAAGAATTCAACATCAATAGTAGAATAAAGTTCAACTAAACTCACTGTTTTGCTTTCTGTTACCTTTTTTGTAGATCGTATGTTTTAGCATGCGCCTTATACAGTACGGTGCGCTTTATGTATGGGTTAAGTACAGAAATAGACCCCGTAATTGAGACTGCGCCTTATAATCCGGTGCGGAAAATACGGTACTCAGAATTTTCGGATCTTAGTTTGGAGATGATCCTCTTTGTACCAGCATGGACTTCATTTTTATTCAAAGGCAGTGTTTAAGGTTGCCAGATTGATTTAATATTGCCACCAGTTAGACAGGGCTTTTAAATATTTATACCACGGGAGTAATTTAATTAGAGATTTACACTATCATCTATCAGGGTGTGGATGCGTATTGGCCACGTTGCATTTTAACGGAACAAACAAACTGCCCTGTAAAAAGAAGATAAAGATTTATTGAAACGACGGCGACACAGAACTATTATTCGGAATTAACCGCAGCCTTACAGCAGCCTGTCGTCTATTCGGCCACCGAGCTGAAAGCCTGTCAAAATAATGGAGATTTATCAAGGCAACGTTTGTATCAGATGCTGCCAGACACCCACTGACTCAAAATTAATGCATAATTCAAAAGACGGCTGCCAAAAACACAAGCGAAAGGAAAAGGTCAAATAAATACCGGTTTTAAATGTTTACAAAGATAAAAATAAACACGATAATGGATTAGAAAGACTGGGTTGTCGATTGTGAGATTTTTGGTTCGATATAGAGATTGTAGACAGATTTTCCTGATATTACTGAGTTGGGACTCCACTGGCTCGAGCTGATTAACTTTTGTGAACTGTGTGTAACGCAGCAGTGGAGAGTTCGGCGAAGGGAAGCCGAGACAATTTGTCAAAACCTATAGTATGAGCCAATCCACAGGGACACAGGGTGATCTCAGGATTATTAAGGTTATAATAGGAATAACAGAAATATAAGAGTGATTATAAGAATTGTGTTAATTCTAAACAGAGACGGGAATAAATATGGAAAACTCATGGGCCGGGAGGGGCAGGGGTGAGTTCTGGGACCGTACAGTATACACATAATGACGAGACACAGAAGAGTTTCCACAGAACAACTAATAAAACCAAACCTTACATTAAGTTAAAAATCACCATGAAAGCCCAGAGGACTAACGTTCTCCTCCTTCTATATGACCTTGGTCTCCAAAAATGGAACTATTTTTATATACAGTACAAATTGTACTTAAGTATTTATCATTTAAACATGTTTATAATTAATCATTTACATGTGAAAGATTATACACTGATATACATTTCACACGTAATATTCTGAACGTTACCTCTTAATTTGGGGACGTTGACATCTAGCTAGACAAACTAAGCTATCCCTGACCAACTAATCTTTGCCAGACCAACTAATCTACACTACACCAGACAAACTAATCTATCCCTGACCAACTAATCTACACCAGACCAACTAATCTACACTACACCAGACCAACTAATCTACACCAGACCAACTAATCTACACTACACCAGACCAACTAATCTACACCAGACCAACTAATCTACACTACACCAGACAAACTAATCTATCCCTGACCAACTAATCTACACTACACCAGACCAACTAATCTACACCAGACCAACTAATCTACACTACACCAGACCAACTAATCTACACCAGACCAACTAATCTACAATACACCAGACCAACTAATCTACACCAGACCAACTAATCTACACTACACCAGACCAACTAATCTACACTACACCAGACCAACTAATCTACACCAGACCAACTAATCTACACTACACCAGACCAACTAATCTACACTACACCAGACCAACTAATCTACACCAGACCAACTAATCTACACTACACCAGACCAACTAATCTACACTACACCAGACCAACTAATCTAATCTACACCAAACAATCTATCCCTGACCAACTTATCTACACCAGACCAAGAAATCTACACTACACCAGACAAACTAATCTATTACTGACCAACTAATCTACACCAGACCAACTAATCTACACTAAACCAGACCAACTAATCTACACCAGACAAATTAATCTGCAATACACCAGACCAACTATTCTAATCTACAGCAGACAAGCTAATCTACATCAGCGCAACTAATCTACACCAGACCAATTAATCTAAACTACAGCAGACCAACAAATCTACACTACAGCAGGCCACCAATAAACACCAGACCAAGTCATGCCAGCTAATCCATGCCAGACAAACTGCTTCAGACCAAATAATCAATAGTTCACAGAAAACAAGTGGACACAGTCAGGTAAAAACTGATGACTGGTGGAAACCGGAAAAAACATACATTTCCTCTGCCTCTCTGTTTGTCTCACTCCTTCTGTATTTCTTGTCTTCTATTTGATCAACTCAAACAATGCATCCGTGTGCACATGTGACCACAAGAGTAAATAGGATTTCTATTTCCTGGTGCACTGTAATTGTCTCGGCTAAACTTACAGGAAGAAGCGCTGTACTGTTTCTTTGTTAGTTGCAGCTGCTATCAGTTACACCTCACTTCAGTCTGTGTGAGATATATCCAGATTATTCATTCATTTTCTACCGCTTATCCAAACTTCTCGGGTCACGGGGAGCCTGTGCCTATCTCAGGTGTCATCAGGCATCAAGGCACGATACACCCTGGACGGAGTGCCAACCCATCACACACACACACACTCTCATTCACACACACACACACACACAAACACACTACGGACAATTTTCCAGAGATGCCAATCAACCTACCATGCATGTCTTTGGACCGGGGGAGGAAACCGGAGTACCCGGAGGAAACCCCCGAGGCACAGGGAGAACATGCAAACTCCACACACACAAGGCGGAGGCGGGAATCAAACCCCCAACCATATTAACTACTAAGCCACCGTGACCCCCCATCCAGATTATTATTATTATTATTATTATTATTATTATTATTATTATTATTATTATTATTATTATTATTGTTATTATATATGAATCTACATATTTATCATGAAAACATTTCTGTTGTGTTTGATTTCTTTATGTGTATAAGCAGTTATCTAAGTATACACTTATGTATATAAGTATGTGTGCAAGTATGTAAGGGTGAAGAATATAAGAACTCACAAGCATGCAAGTATGCAATCAGGTAAATGTGTACATATGCCAGAACTCTAGTATATATTGGGGGATGATGTATGTAGCTTAATGGTTATGGTATTGGACTCCCGATTGGCAGGTTGTCGGGATGTTGAAGCTCAGTGGTTAGCGCATTGGATTATTGACCGTAAGGTTGTAAGCTCGAATCCCAGGTCCAAAATGCTGCCACTCTTGGCCCCTTGAGCATGACCCTAAACCCTGAATTGCACAGTTGGAAAAAAATTAGATATTTATACAAGTGTTATATTTACTGTATAAAACGTGCAAGTGTTCCCGTATACAAATACCTAGGGTTAGTGTGCAAGTACTCTATGTTAGTGTGCGACTGTATAAGTATTCACGTATGTAATGTCCAGGTGTATTTAATTATATATCTGTGGTGTGCTGTAATCACCCACGAGCACCAGGTTCTCCTTTACTATTGTTAGAGTAGTTCTGTTCTCCCATATAATTACAGGATTTTTTTGGCAACACACCCAAACTAATTTCATTCCCCCACACTTGAATGGAATTTAAATTTCATTATCTTGGTCGAAAGCCACTAAATTCGCTTATGGGCTCTTATCGTCTATGTCGAATGCCTCTTGCTGCCCTCTCTGGCTAAACGAACGGCCCAAGCCTCAATTTAAATGCTGTACTGCCGACAGTAACACAGGCCAGACATTGTGGATATTTTAAAAGCGACTGAATAGGTTATTGTCTTTTTAAGCAGATATATGACTTCTTTTTAAAGCAAAATCCAGGATTTGTCATACATTTGAGTGTGCTAGTCACTGTAATGATTCAAAAGTAATACAATATTACTTTAAATTACATGGTTCAAATTGAATTAACCTGCACGTTTTGTTACTGTGCAAGTGTACAAGTGTGTGGATGAACAATATTATACAGTCAGATAAAATTTTTTATAAACCTGATATATTGTAATAGCAGTGGTTCTCAAAGAGAGGTCCGAAGACACAAAGGGTTTATATTGTAACCCAACATTATACAAGTTCATTCATTCATTCATTCATTGTCTACCGCTTATCCAAACTTCTTGGGTCACGGGGAGCCTGTGCCTATCTCAGGCGTCATCGGGCATCAAGGCAGGATACACCCTGGATGGAGTGCCAACCCATCACAGGGCACACACACTCTCATTCACTCACACACACACACACACACACACACACACACACACACTATGGACAATTTTCCAGAGATGCCAATCTACCATGCATGTCTTTGGACCGTGGGAGGAAACCGGAGTACCTGGAGGAAACCCCCGAGGCACGGGGAGAACATACAAACTACACACACACAAGGTGGAAGCGGGAATCGAACCCCCAACCCTGGAGGTGTGAGGCGAACGTGCTAACCACTAAGCCACCGTGCCCCCCATTATACAAGTTATTGAATTAAAATCACAATCCATATAATTATCAAAGTTATTACATACCATAATCACTACCCTCGTCATTATGAAAGTTAAATTATATTAAAATAACAAAATTGTTAAAAAACAAAAAAACAAACCAATAAACAAACAAACAAACAAACAAACAAATAAATAAATAACAACCCATCATCCAAGTTATTAAATAAAAAAATTGTAAATATTACAACCCCCATCATTATCAACGTTATTAAATTGATTTATTAGTTTACTTTTAGATTTATAATTGTACACGTTAATAAATAAATTGTGGAAATCATCATTATGAAAGTTCAGTTAAATAAAAAAAATAATAATAAATAAATAATAAACAAATAAATCACAACCCATCAACAAAGTTATTACATTTTTAAAAATTGTGAAAATCACAACCCCCAAATAAAATAAAAAAAATAATAATAATAATTTGGGGAAATCACAACAAATATATATTTCAAAGTTATTAAATAAAGACTTACCAACGTCAACTCGGATCTAATGTTTCGTGTTATGGAAGTAAAGGAACAAAAATTCCAAAAATATTCATAAAATAAATCTGTACTGAGTGCTTCAGTGGAATCAAAACGTTTCCTTTCCATTTATTAATTTCTAATTGATTACTAGTGAAGAAAAGTGTACAGAGTAGATGATATACTGTGTGTGTGTGTGTGTGTGTGTGTGTGTGTGTGTGTGTGTGTGTGTGTGTGTGTGTGTGTGTGTGTGTGTGTTTAATGAGCATGAGGTTGAGAACATAAGATGAAGTAAACTGCAGATACTGAGACTCAAACTGATGGGGAACAAAATGCATGTAGAAATACATCTGTTCAGTCTGAAAGCAATTCTTGACTCCTCAGAGAGAACAAAACGTGATAATCTTTTATTTTATGGCACACACATGTTTTCTCCCAGGCAGTGTGCCTTTTTAATTATATTAAGACCCAAGTGAGAAATCCTTTACTCAAGTATAAAACGTATAAATATTATACGTATACATTTTCTCTGAGTTTCTCCAACGAAACTGAACGAATCATAAAGGACTGTTAATATTAGCTCCTGATGTTATATTTGAGCTAAAAGACATGGAGGACATGAGATAAGGCTAAACCCGAATCAGCAGCAGATAATATAAAGTCATGTGATCTGTTTATATTTCGATTTAATAAGGATTAAATCCTAATTTTTGGTTATCTGATCCTAAAAAGTCACCTTTATGAACTTTTTTTTTACCGTTAATGTCAACAAGGTGTTCGTTCTGTGTTTCTAAGGTTTATTTCTTTATATTTATGATCTGTTAAATCACCAGCAGGGGGGCACAGGGGCTTAGTGGGTAGCACGTTCGCCTCACACCTCCAGGGTTGGGGGTTCGATTCCCGCCTCCGCCTTGTGTGTGTGGAGTTTGCATGTTCTCCCCGTGCCTCGGGGGTTTCCTCCGGGTACTCCGGTTTCCTCCCCCGGTCCAAAGACATGCATGGTAGGTTGATCGGCATCTCTGAAAAATTGTCCGTAGTGTGTGATTGTGTGTGAGTGAATGAGAGTGTGTGTGCCCTGTGATGGGTTGGCACTCCGTCCAGGGTGTATCGTGCCTCGATGCCCGATGACACCTGAGATAGGCACAGGCTCCCCGTGACCCGAGGTAGTTCGGATAAGCGGTAGGAAATGAGTGAGAGAGAGTGAGTAAATCACCAGCAGGACGTAGACAGGTATCAGGTGCAGCGTGTCTAATAATAAGTCTGGGGATGGAATGTAAACTGTCAACCCAGACAATATTATTAATATACTGTTCAGGCAAGGCAGTAAAGCATATAATTATTCCTTTAGGCCTCGGCAGTGCACGTAGAGTTATCCGTGCATCACTGTAGGGTCATTAAAAGTGTTTGCAGAAGAAATATTTGCAAAGACAATTTGGGGTCAAGTCAATTAGTACGATATTAACTGGTGAGATTGATTCAATGTACATATACAGTGCAGTACAGTAGCTATGTGTGTACCAGACATATAGCAAACATAAACCTCAACACGTGTTAGCTAAATCGCGCAAGTTTCAGTCATGCCACTTCAAACAGGATCGTAGGCTAGCTAGCGGATTCTTTATATGAAGCAAAAAAATTGTAAACATCATAGTCAGGAATCACTTGAAAGCTACAACAACGATAAGAAGCTACTGTATTTACATTCGTAGACCACGTTGGATGAGAATTTGGTTTGTCCACCATTTTTTTCTAGAGCCTTCGGAAAATATGACTTCAAATGGCCGACTTTCTGACTGCTCCCAGGTTTTGGAAGTGCATTGTGGTATTTTTTTTTAAGGACTCCCTGATCAGTGCCCTGACGACTCGACGACGGAGCTGATTGAGACGCAGCCACCATTTATTTATACAGGTATATCTGTTGCTTACTTGTAAATTAGCAACCTTCTAAGTGTATGAAGACACATCCATGGTAGGGTTTTAGAACAAACAATATTTGTACATTTACAGCATTTATCAGTCACTCTTATCCAGAGTGACTTACATTTTTATTTCAGTTTATACACCTGAGCAATTGAGGGTTAAGGGCCTTGCTCGGGGGCCCTGCAGTGACAACTTGGTGGACCTGGGATTCGAACCAATGACCTACCGATTAGTAGTCGAACACCTTAACCACTTATTTGGTGTTTTGGTAAATATCATACTGTATCTGCATTATTTACGAGGGAAGATGTTGATAGAAACGCTATGAAACTCCAAAGTAAGTACTCAAGGAGGAAAATATACAAGTATGTGGGATTCCTACAGTGAATTACAGAAAGCATTAACCAAATCCTGACATCAGCAATATATTATGACTTTATTGCTGTGTACATAGTGATTTAGATGATTTGTTTTAGACATTAGCGTTGATTTTATACGCTAGCGTTTACATTTATTAAGAATTCATCACTCTTCTGTGATTCCGCTCCATTACAACACATTGCATTATGATGAAGCCAGTCCTCAGGCTCTTAACGCCATACTGTAGTTTACAGCCTGACTGCACGCATGTGTTAATGGCTGCTGCTAAGTGCCAGATGTGTACGAGACGGATGGCTAAGTGATGTGTGTGTTTTACCTCAGAGCACATCAGTGTCGCCAGCATCACCTTCTTTACATTAACAGAGACATGAATCACAGTAATGCCTGATGGAGAGAACTCTTTATTTTAATGCAGCTTCCTCATAGTATCTCATTTACAGATTGTCACCGGTCGCTGATTAATGCAGGCAGATCTCTCAGTAGTTTCTTGGGCATGAGTGACAGGATTAAAAGCAAATTTTAATCAAAATTAAAATTAATGTTGTAACATTAAGACATCATGCGAACAAGACTTTTGTTATGTAATCGCAACCAGATGTGTATGTGTTCACGGATTCTCTAAAGACCTGTTCTGATCATCTAAGACCTAAGATCACTCATTGTGTGTGTGTGTGTGTGTGTGTGTGTGTGTGTGTGTGTGTGTGTGTGTGTGTGTGTGTGTGTGTGTGTGTGTGTGTGTGTGTGTTCACAGTGTCCCAGAAGCAATCGATTTGTTTCGATTCAATTCACTTTTATTACTAAAGAACTTTACCAATGAACGGAATCATTCATTCATTCATTCATTCAACTTCTCGGGTCACGGGGAGCCTGTGCCTATCTCGGGCGTCATCGGGCATCAAGGCAGGATACAACCTGTACGGAGTGCCAACCCATCACTGGGCGCACACACACTCTCATTCACTCACACACACTCCGGACAATTTTCCAGAGGTGCCAATCAACCTACCATGCATGTCTTTGGACTAGCGGAGGAAACCGGAGTACCCAGAGGACACCCGCAAGGCACGGGGAGAACATGCAAACTCCACACACACGAGGCGGGAATCGAACCCCGACCCTGGAGGTGTGAGGCAAACGTGCCAACCACTAAGTCGCCGTGCCCCCTGGACGAAATCAGCTCAGAAATTCAAGATATAAACCATGTCATTGGTCTTTCAGCTGCTCCCTGTTCAGAGTCATATTTACAGCATTTATTCATAGCAACTTACATAATTTTTTTTATACAACTGACCAATAGAGGGTTAAGGGCCTTGTTCAGGGTCCCAGCAGTGGCAGCTTAATGGACCTGGGACTCAAACTCACAACCTTCTGAGTCGTAGTCCAACACCTTAACCACTAGGCTACCACCACCCTCGGTTGGGTTAGCCCCCTACACGAGAGTCGAACCCAGGCTGCAGCAATGAGAGCACACGATCCTGATGCTGGACCACCAGGAGGCTCAATTCAAGAAATAAATCCTGTAGATTTTAAAATTGAAATTTATCCCAAATTAAGGAGTCAGAGGCGACAATAGAAAAAGAACAAATCCCTGAGACTTAAAAGGGAATTCATCTTTATCTGGGTGATGCCAGATAGCGAGATTATAAATCAATAATTTCACTTCTTTAACTTTAATACTATATAGTCATAATATATGCAATTCAGTGTAACCAGGAAATTTCTTCTTTTCCATGAAATTTTGAGACTTCAGTATTAATTGCAGTCCAAAATCCATCTTCATGGTTCCTACTGTAACTGTTCCATCAACAGCAACGCCATGTATCCTCAGCTGTCCATGTGGAACCGTCCTCAGCAGCGGGAAGTGGAGTCCAAGTGATGAGACGCTGACTAGAAGAAGGATGGATCAGACAAGTCTGGGGAACAGAATGGATCATGCTTACTGGTTTTTTCTAAAGCGTATCACTTTAACAACCAGACAGATTAATTATTCTAATAATTCATCGATTCCTGGTTCTTGTTTGTTTCCTCCTACAGCTTAAATGCTCCTAGAGAAGGAATTACGACCTATTTGGACGTATTACACGTTAAATTTTAGTATAAATGTCTAAAAATGATGACCATAATATACATTGTTTACTAAATTATAAATAAATAAATCAATCAATTCCTTTTGGTATAAGAGAATAAAACACATCAGGACACGGTGTTATAAAAAAAGAAATCATCAGCGATTATTAGTATTTAAGTATTATTATAGATTAGTATTTGTTATTTTCTTCATTGCTGTAATTGCAGCGTGCCTTTGGGCTGCAAGAACGTGTGCAAAAGCTAACTGATTTATTTTAAGCTAATTTATTTTAGATCATCGCTTTGTAATCAGAGCATGTGCTCCAACTGAAGAGATTAGACATGAGGAAATTCTAGATCTTTTCTACAAAGCAGTTAACATGGTTAATATCATGAAATGTCCTAACATTCAAAATAGTGCAGAACGTGAATGATTAAATATTTATGATTTCATGATTCTAAAATTATAATCAATTTTACATGAAGAAAAATACCCAGATTTCAGTGGGGTTGCTTGAATGTGTTACTTTCTAGATGTTTGATTAATGGTGTTTGTTTATGCATCTCCTGATTCTTAAACACACACACACACACACACACACACACACACACACACACACAAAGTGGTTGCATGGTCATTTCCTGTCATTTCCTTTATAAGCTTTATAAACAAAAAGAAAAGTGATCTGGTGTTTGCTGTTAACTCTTTACTTACAGTACCTCAAATTTCTGGCTCAGAGCTTTTTGAGGAAGGATTTTACTTCAGTAGTCCTCCGCTTCTCTATAGCAGAGATGAACAGTTGTGTTAACTGTAAATATAGGTTTGATATCTTCTGCTTATTTTACAGCACGTCACATGGTTTATGGAGAAGGAAGCGCATTACAATTCACAGAAACGCTTAAACTTGTATATATTTGTTTGTCATTTTTGCTAACGTCGTGCAAGTCTGAAAGCACTAAGAGTGTTCTGCACATGCAACCTCAAATGTGACAGTGATTATTCAACTGTGTGCACAAATGCAAGCCCTGACATGGCAAAAATTGGAGTATGATGTCACAACTATTTGTGTCACAACAAATTTGAGTACGATGTCACAACAAATTTGAGAATGATGTCACAACTATTTGTGTCTCAACAAATTTGAGTACGATGTCACAACAAATTTGAGAATGATGTCACAACTATTTGTGTCACAACAAATTTAACTACGATGTCACAACTGTGTCACAACAAAGTTGAGTATGATGTCACAACTTTTTGTCACATCAATTTGAGTATGATGTCACAACTTTTTGAATGTCACAACAGATTTGAGTACGACGTGAACTATTTGAGTATGATGTCACAACAATTTGAGTATGATGTCACAACTTTTTGAATGTCACAACAGATTTGAGTACAATGTCAACTATTTGAGTATGATGTCACAACAATTTGAGTATGATGTCACAACTATTTGAGTATGATGTCACAACAATTTGAGTATAATGTCACATCAATTTGAGTATGATGTCACAACTATTTGAGTATGATGTCACAACAATTTGATTATAATGTCACATCAATTTGAGTATGATGTCACAACTATTTGAGTATGATGTCACAACAATTTGAGTATAATGTCACATCAATTTGAGTATGATGTCACAGCTATTTGAGTATGATGTCACAGCTATTTGAATGTCACAACAGATTTGAGTACGATGTGAACTATTTGAGTATGATGTCACAACAATTTGAGTATGATGTCACAACTATTTGAGTACGATGTCACAACTATTTGAGTATGATGTCACAACAATTTGAGTATGATGTCACAACAATTTGAATATAATGTCACATCAATTTGAGTATGATGTCACAGCTATTTGAATGTCACAACAGATATGAGTACAATGTCAACTATTTGAGTATGATGTCACAACAATTTGAATATGATGTCACAACAATTTGAGTATGATGTCACAACTTTTTGAATGTCACAACAGATTTGAGTACAATGTCAACTATTTGAGTATGATGTCACAACAATTTGAGTATGATGTCACAACTATTTGAGTATGATGTCACAACAATTTGAGTATAATGTCACATCAATTTGAGTATGATGTCACAACTATTTGAGTATGATGTCACAACAATTTGAGTATAATGTCACATCAATTTGAGTATGATGTCACAACTATTTGAGTATGATGTCACAACAATTTGAGTATAATGTCACATCAATTTGAGTATGATGTCACAGCTATTTGAATGTCACAACAGATTTGAGTACGATGTCACAGCTATTTGAGTATGATGTCACAACAATTTGAGTATGATGTCACAACAGATATGAGTACAATGTCAACCATTTGAGTATGATGTCACAACAATTTGAATATGATGTCACAACAATTTGAGTATGATGTCACAACAATTTGAGTATGATGTCACAGCTATTTGAGTATGCTCAGAAAAGTTTTTTTTGTATTTCTTACATAGCTGAAAATGATGTTGCCTCAGTTTTAAATAATGCATGTTCGAATAATAAGTAGATCCATCGACTGAAACACTGAGACTTTTTTTTCTGTGAATGATGCAACATTCAGTTCTTGGTAGTGCACTTAGCGCCTACTCTGTGTTTGACAGTGATTCAGATTGTACGTGAAAGTCTGCATTGCGCTAACACAGACAGTTCCATGCTGAAGTGGGTTTCATCGGACATGAATTTCCTGTCTGGATGCTTTGAATGCAGATTTGATCACAGCCCTACACTGCGGACCGCTTACTGTACTAATGCGGTTAATGTTGTGCAATACGCTGTTTAAAGGATGAACAACTTTGTTCTTTTTTAAATTGAAGTGGGCTAGTTTTAGGTTGTGCTTGTGTAAGCTTTTCTCTCTCATCCTTCTCAAGGTTATACTCTTTATCTTATGCCTAGAATTCATTTGCGACACCCTTAGACCAAAACAAAGGTTCTTTACACGTTTGTCACTTGTTAAATGGATTCTGCTTTGAACATAGAACATGTAAATAAATAAAAAATCATTTAGGGTTAAACAATCTCAGTTTATTATTTTTATTATCTTTAATTGAGCATACTGGGAGTCTCAGATAAAGTCCATCAAGCATGCTCATTAGAATATTAAGCCATCTCAAATGTGTTTAGTAGGGTTATGGCAACCTTGGAGTGGTAGAACACACAACATCTTCATGGAGATCACTTTGTGGACAGGTTTGAGCCTCGTAGTTCCAATGAAAGGAAATTGTATTCCTACAGCAAGCCATATATGACAGCATACATCCTATACCAATTTTCTGTACTTCTAACTTAGGGTCGAAGAGCCACATACTGTAATGTGACATATATGATGGTCAGGTGCTCCATATACTGTAGGTGTTAGACATGTAGTTTATATTATAAGACTAATAATGAAGACATCGATGGAAGGAGTCTCAAGCATTATTGTCATAATGTCATTTGGTGCAGTACATAAAAAAATGAAACATTGTCCTTTCAGGACTTTGGTGCTACAGTATATAATGACATAAAGCTACATAAAACGACAAGGAACTCGGGCTAGTACAATCACACAGTTCTACAATGATTTGTAATGATCTATAAGTTTTCTGCCATGTCAGAGTCTTCAGTGCAGAAGAGTTTTCCAGTCCTTAACAATGGCTCAATCTCCCGACTACCTGTTTTTTTGGAACCTGTTGTAGGAAATCTGTTATAACATACATAATAACAGCAACCACTGTAGCCGATTTACAGACGTTCCACAACATTACAGTGAACTCTACTTTATAATTGTCGAGAAATCTCTGTTGTATAGGAGGAATGAAAAAATCTTCAGGACATAAACTCACTGAGAAGAATTCGAGGTATTGATTTTTTTTTCACCGTGACAGCTCTCCCTGTTGTGTTTTATTCCTTCTATAACCAATAACACGAACAAAGCAGTTAGCAGAGCGGTGTGTGTGTGTGTGTGTGAGAGGAAATGTTGAGAAAAATGTACTGATGTTAAAATCTCTAACGATAATGTTAATATGTGATTCAAAAAGACCTGAAACATGGAACAAAAGAGAAGACATTTGATAGTAGTTTATATATTAATTCTACATTCCAGAGATCTGCATAACAACCAGAGGAGAGGATGTCATCTATGTTTCAAAGCTGATCGGATTCTTCAATTCCATCATGTTTTTTTCAAAGCTACAGTACATGAGATCTCTACTGTACATGTGCATTCCCATGAACTTTTGCAACACAAGAGGAATGAGGAACGGCTTCTAATACCCTATGTTTTTCTCTTTCTGTCTGTACTTCAGGCCTCACTGGAGATGCATCAAAGCTGTCACGAAGCTTGAATTTCAAAAACGAGAAACATGTAAAAGGTCAAAAACACAAAAGAAAGCTTGCTGATCTGCACTGAGACAATGACAGCGATTAACAGACTAGGATGGATATAAATACACTTCCATCACAAAACAATAGCACAATATTTATAGATTTCAGTGCAAGTGGTAGGAGGAGCTGCTTGGTTTTAGATCATATACTGTGAGGTTAGCTGACTATTAGCTAAAAGTAGCAATGGTTGATTCTTTATTGCTTCTTTTTTCTAGAAGATTGTAAGAAGCAGTTTCAAGACTTGGGGGGTACGGTGGCTTAGTGGTTAGCACGTTTGCCTCATACCTCCAGGGTTGGGGGTTCGATTCCTGCCTCCGACTTGTGTGTGTGGAGTTTGCATGTTCTCCCCGTGCCTCGGGGGTTTCCTCCGGGTACTCCGGTTTCCTCCCCCGGCCCAAAGACATGCATGGTAGGTTGATTGGCATCTCTGGAAAATTGCCCGTAGTGTGTGAGTGTGTGAATGAATGAGAGTGTGTGTGTGTGCCCTGTGACTGGTTGGCACTCCGTCCAGGGTGTATCCTGCCTCGATGCCCGATGACGCCTGAGATAGGCACGGGCTCCCTGTGACCCGAGAAGTTCGGGTAAGCGGTAGAAAATGAATGAATGAATGAGTTTCAAGACTTTGTGCATAAAAGGACAAATCGAACAAATTTAATACTGAGGGCTTTTATGTGGAATTTCCATTTACACTGATTGATTTTGCAAACACTTTTTTTCCAATGTAACCTATAATTAAGATGTTCTGAGCAGCTGAGGTTTCAGTGGCACTCTGGCAATTCTGCTATCCAAACTTATCTTCTAATCACTAGTTCAGAGGTTCGGACCCCCACAGGTCCGCCGTTTGAGACCCATGGATGTCGTAAAAGTTCTGTTTTTTTTATCATTTCTTTCCAACCGTGATGAAAATGTCTGTCTTCTCTTTCTGAGAAGCATTTAGGTCCATTCGTGTGCACTGCTCTGAGATTTATGGATTATCTTTGGATTAACACCCTTTTAAAATCTCCTACACCATTTCTTACAAAGATATGGATTTCTTCTCAATAAAGCGGAGGATTATGTCAATTCAACTCTCACTATTCTCAGGAACTTTACAGCTTGCTTGACCGTCCTTGTAATTAAACCCTTAATGATTCGATCAAGAGCGATGATAGAACTCCGAATCGGCTTTACTCCGTCATTACAGCTAATGAAGTCAGGACATTCTGCATCATTATCATTTAATTAATTCTCCATTATTAACCAGTCTGCACTTTTCCCTCAGTCATGTGATCGTTTGTCTAGAAGAGGAACTGAGGGTGTTGGAGAAAAGCAGGAAGGAAAAATGTATAATCTGAAAACAGCTGTTTTTTTTTTAATACACACTTCTCTGGAAATATGTCAATGAGATGATCTTGTTCCAGAATTTTACTGAGTTTAAGTATTATGTCACCACCCGAAGAGGATTGGGATGAAATAAGACATTTATTGCATCCATATTGCCCATTATTTTACTTAGTAATAAAACATAGTCCTGGTTCTTCCTGCAGATCATGACAGGTTCCTTCATGTTACAGGAAATCAAGTTCATAAAGCCAGAGAGATGGATTAGTCTCCTGGACACCTTTGGAGAACATAGGTGTTAAATGATGTCCAAACCTAGTCAGTGACAATAATATTTCTTATCATGTCTTCTCTGAAATTCTGTACTGGAAGACATGTCAAAGATGAATGTTTACAGTAGATATAAAAGGATATAGCTCTCCAGAAGATATATTTGTAGTTCATTATAGTTTGATTGGCAGCAATTACAGTGGCTGGACCACTCTAAAACATTTACAGAGCTGTATTTACACCACTACTGTGTTCTCTCGGCTGTTTGCTTAGGGCCGTTGGCATGTCGGAAGGTGAGCCTTCGGCCCAGTCTGAGCTACTGAGTTCTGTGGAACAGGTTTTTATAAAGAATGCCTCTGTTCATTGCTCTATTCAGCTTTCCGTCAATCCTGACCAGACTCCCAGTCCCTGCTGCTGAAAAATAACCCCACAGCATTATGCTGCCACCACCATGATTCACTGTTGGGATGGTATCTTCTTAAGCAACTGAAAAAAGCACAAATGTCAGGGTATGACAAAACTTTTCCAGGCCCAAAAATACCCTTAGACCCCAGAGTGTTAAACAGATGATGAGCTGGTGCCTTGTTTCCTCTAGACATAACACAGAATTGAAGCCAATCAGTTCATTCTTAGATGGATGGATGGATGGATGGATGGATGGATGGATGGATGGATGGATGGATGGATGGATGGATGGATGGATGGATGGATGGATGGATACAGTAGACGGATGGAAAGACAATGATGTGGTAAGAGATTTCATTTTCACTACCAGCTTCACTACAAGACCCTAGGTTATCATTGCAGACAAGAAACTATAAAATCCCTACTCTCTTTTATATATCTGGCAGAGGAACAGTTTCAGTTAATTATTACCACATTTGTGTGCCAAGACTATAAGACTCAACCAGCTGTCACTGTCACTGCTACTTTCAATATCCCACTATCCAAAAATCCAGTATTGTAACAGCCACTAATGGTGTGTGAGTTGGAAATGTTGCATGAGCCTGATTTTAACCGGGGATCCGATTGCTCTTCCATATGGTAGCTGAAGGAACATTACTACGCTTTTGGCCTCCTCTCTGGAGCTGGACGGTTTGAGTAGTGACTGCAAAAATGGAAGGTGTGAATTCTGCTCTTTTCATAGATGCCTCTGGAGCCTTCAGGGTGACAAAGAGATTGTTTATAAGCTGTGTGACCTTTTAGGCTTTGACACTGAGCTTACTGTCTAAAGAGAGACCCAAAAAGTTTGAAAGTAATTCAAACAGGGTGAGGTAACATCTGGTGTGACCGGTGAAACTGTTCCACTTCTGTTTGTTTGTGCTTTTATATTATATTATATTATATTATATTATATTATATTATATTATATTATATTATATTATATTATATTATATTATATTATTCATTCATTCATTTTCTACCGCTTATCCGAACTACCGCGGGTCGCGAGGAGCCTGTGTCTATCTCAAGCATCATCGGGCATCAGGGCAGGATACACCATGGACGGAGTGCCAACCCATCACAGGGCACACACACACTCTCATTCACTCACACACACACTACGGACAATTTTTCAGAGATGCCAACCAACCTACCATGCATGTCTTTGGACCGGGGGAGGAAACCGGAGTACCCGGAGGAAACCCCCGAGGCACGGGAAGAACATGCAAACTCCACACACACAAGGCGGAGGCGGGAATCGAACCCCCAACCCTGGAGGTGTGAGGCAAACGTGCTAACCACTAAGTCACCGTGCCCCCATATTATATTATATTATATTATATTATATTATATTATATTATATTATATTATATTATATTACAAAGTTTTTATTAAACTCAGAATCACTCTGTACTCATGTACAGTTATATCTCTTTTTTATGAAAAGAGGGTCATTCACACTTTTTTGATGAATGGTTTCTACTTCGATATTATTTTCCACTTCACCTATAAATTCGACTGGTCATGTAGAGCAAAAAAAAAAAAAAAATCAATCAAAATGTAATCACATCATTCTTCCAGGCGAATCTGAGGCTGATGTTCCCATGCGATGATCAAACCTAAAACCCCATTTGTGTCACTGGTTCGGAAATTGAGACGTCTCACTAGCTCAGGGGTCTTATTGATTAAATGCTACACTGCAGTTTTTTCCGCTCATCATCTGCTTATATATTATGTCGATCCCTGGGTCCTTGATTAGCTGTCTTATTGAACGTGGTTTCAGATGTCTCAGGGCTTTGCTTGAAGTTCAGTTGTCTAATTCTAAAAGGGAGAGTTTAAAAGGCACATATAATATAATATAGTGCAAAAGTCAAAGTTAGGGAGAATTATATACAGTAGTGCGCTGCTTAGGGAATACGATTCTCCAAGAAATATAACTTGTTGATCACAGATGTTCGTTGCAATTAGCAATTAACATCTTTTCTGCTGAGAGAAAAAGTATCTCAGACTTATAGCTGTGACTTCAGGCTGAAATCAATCAGCTTCTAGAAAGATCCGTTGCAGCCTTGCTTGTTAAATAGGCTGTAATGCCCTAATGGTGCTAAATAAGCTGTTTCTAACAGTATTTCTGCTCTATAGCACTCAGGAATTTCTACATTTTACATGTTTGTAAAATCGATTGCTTTAATAATTGCAGGGAAATTGATGTAAAACCTTCAGGATGGTGTGAATTCAAAGACAAAACCACTACAATGCTTAATTAGAGCAGAGAAAATTGTTTTCATGTTGTTCTGAAGGCTTCTATGTAAAGGATGTTTAACTCCTGATATAAACAAGCCCATAAGGAAATGAAGTAGGTTTTAAATCTGAAGTCTAATCACACTGATCTAGAATATGCTCATGTGTTCTGTGGTATATTATCAGCAATCACTCCTTCATGCATCATGTTGTTTGAGTTTACTCTTTATTTTGCATGTTCTTCCGCTGATTAGTAATCAACTTCCTATAAAAATGTTCTTCTTTCTGAAGCGCAATTCCCTCACCATTATCACATTGGGGGGGGGGGGTCTTGGTGAGAAGACACGCCTGGAGACGGTTGCTTTATTTTGTGCTGTGTAATTTTCCCTAATCATCTTTGGCTACTCTCAGTCGCTTTTGAATGTGTAGAGCGGGTGGGAGGGAAACGAGTTAATTGTGCAGAAAGTAATTGATTTGCCACATAATTAGCTGAAGGCAATGTGAGAACAGCCAGCAGAGATGATGATGATGATGATGATGATGATGATGATGATGATGATGATGATGATGGGTAACAGAAAAAAGGCTCATTGCAGATCCATTTTGTTTTCATGTCACCAAAATTTTCTTCATCTGGGAAGGCAACTAATTTTCAGGTCAGACATTTGGTTACATCAGGCGATCTTATCAATATGTTTTTATTATAGGGTCTTGTAAATCAACGCATCAATCAAATCAACAGCCAAATATCCCACCCCACCCCACTCTCTTTTATATATGTGTGTGTGTGTGTGTGTGTGTGTGTGTGTGTGTGTGTGTGTGTGTGTGTGTGTGTGTGTGTGTGTGTGTGTGTGTGTGTGTGTGTGTATAAAAGTTTGGACACGCCTTCTCATTCAAAGAGTTTTCTTTATTTTCATGACTATGAAAATTGTAGATTCACACTGAAGGCATCAAAACTATGAATTAACACGTGTGGAATTATATACGTACATAACAAAAAAGTGTGAAACAACTGAAAATATGTCCTATTCTAGGTTCTTCAAAGTTCTCCACCTTTTGCTTTGATTACTGCTTTGCACACTCTTGGCATTTTCTTGATGAGCTTCAAGAGGTCGTCACCTGAAATGGTCTTCCAACAGTCTTGAAGGAGTTCCCAGAGATGCTTAGCACTTGTTGGCCCTTTTGCCTTCACTCTGCGGTCCAGCTCACCCCAAACCATCTCGATCGGGTTCAGGTCCGGTGACTGTGGAGGCCAGGTCATCTGGTGCAGCACCCCATCACTCTCCTTCATGGTCAAATAGCCCTTACACAGCCTGGAGGTGTGTTTGGGGTCATTGTCCTGTTGAAAAGGTGGTGTGTCCAAACTTTTGGAAGGTGTGTTCAAACTTTTGGTCTGTATATATATATATATATGCTAGTGACAATAAGTATGTGTAAAATGTGTAATGTGTAAAAAATAACAGCACATGAATAGTTTTCTCACACTATGCACCAAGTAATAATGATATATGCCAACTATCGAATAATAGCAAGTGAGTTGTTCTTATTTACACAACATGTAATAAAATGCCTGGGATTATTTTCCTTTCTTTTCCTACTTTTCTTAAAATACACACTTCAGGGGCCCCGATTCATTCCTCCCATTAATAAGTGCTAGCAAATGTTCATGTTCTATGTTTTCACGATATTCACATATCGCAATTAACATGATTTATCTGCTGAATGTGCTGTATGTGATGATTTATTTGCGCTGTTTGCAAAATATTAAAGTAGTAGCTAAATATTTCATGGTTAGCAAAATTAGCTACATGTGAATCTAAGGAAGCTAACTTTAAGGTCCAGAATTCTGGAATTTGCTCCTGATTTCTTTTGTTCTTTCTCAGTATTGAATGTTTTTGTCATGTTCTACTCCACAGTGGGGGTTAATACGAAGTTCATATGAAATTAGACAGTCAGGGTTTTAAGGATTTGAGTCGTTCACTAATTTTCTATACATTATTAAATTATTGTTTATGTCTGAAACAGATACTGCATCTCACTGCCTTTAGATTCATTGCTTTTATATTGAATTTACTAATATTCTGTTTGGTTCTTGGTTCTTACTGCATGTCCATGTCAACGTGCAAGCGGTGATAAAACGAGACAAAAAGCTCTTTCGGGTGTCAAAGCAACAAAACTAACTACAAAACAAACAAAGGCTGTACAGTATACATTGGAGCATTGTGCAGTTTCCCCTGAACTCCAGACTTCATCTGATAGACGTTTTCCAGTGCAGTGAGATATCAAGACAATATAGACAATGTAGTGTGTAAATAATGATCTAGCTAGATAAATCCTGTACAAACATTTTGAAGGCAGCTGCATGTATGTATTAGAGAGGGGATATATTGTATTTTAGGGAAGTTTTCACTTGCAAGAGGATTAAAGAATAGGGAAGTTTGGAAAAAAAGGGAAGTTCGAAAAAAGAATTCTTTAACCAAACAAGGAAGCAAACATCTCTTCTTACACCGTGACAAAACCGTCTGCGTGTCTTTAAAACAGCAGAAAGGATAAACATTGAAGATGAATTGAAGAGAGTTTTCCCAAATTTATCCCAAATAGCTGAGACTTTTTCTATTTCAAGTTCGCTTCTGAACGGTGCTTACAGCACTAAAGTAAAACTAGTAATCAAAGTTTAGACAGAGCTACTAGCATGCATTATTTAATGTATTTATGTCAGGCAACAATTCAAACGTCACAAGTTTTTATAATCACAAAGTTACTCTTCAACATCAGACGGCTTCAGATTCCTCACAGATATGAAATAAGCTTTAACTAATGTGGCATCGGGGGGTCACGGTGTCTTAGTGGTTAGCACGTTCGCCTCACACCTCCAGGGTTGGGGGTTCGATTCCCGCCTCCGCCTTGTGTGTGTGGAGTTTGCATGTTCTCCCCGTGCCTCGGGGGTTTCCTCCGGGTACTCCGGTTTCCTCCCCCGGTCCAAAGACATACATGGTAGGTTGATTGGCATCTCTGGAAAATTGTCCGTAGTGTGTGTGTGTGTGTGTGTGTGTGTGTGTGTGTGTGTGTGTGTGTGTGAGTGAATGAGAGTGTGTGTGTGCCCTGTGATGGGTTGGCACTCCGTCCAGGGTGTATCCTGCCTCAATGCCCGATGACGCCTGAGATAGGCACAGGCTCCCCGTGACCCGAGAAGTTCGGATAAGCGGTAGAAAATGTATGTATGTATGTATAATGTGGCATCAAAGATGCTTTTCTCAAGCTAGCTGTTAGCATTCAGCTAAACTGCTTCCTCAGCGTATTCCCGAAAGATCAGGAACAAAGCTGTTTGTCTTACTGTAACTAACGTTTATCTTCGATGAAAGTGTCAATTCGTGAATGTACAGTACTGTAGTACTGTACATGTAAAAGTAAATCAAATTAAGTGTGGCAAAGGTCTGTTTCTTTCACAGATTTATCTTTTACTTTACTTTCACACTTACGTTCAATTTGAGCGGGTTTCATATTTTACCACCGTACATGTTTTAAAGGAGTAGAACTCCTTTGCTCTCCTGGTTTTGGAGAACATTCATCACCGAATTTGAATAGAGTTGTAGTTGTATAATTATAGTTGTACATATGCTTAAGTATTATAATGGTTTTTTTACCGTTTGTGGTGATTCTGGTGTTCTGTTTGCAACAAACTAAATTACTGTAATAGCTAGAATGTTTAACCACATGTGAATTTAAGGAAGCAAAATTAAATTTGTGTCTGTTGTTTGTGTCCATGTTCAGACATTGAATGTGTTTGTCATGTCTCATTCCACAGTGGTGGTTAATGCTGTATAAAGCTCTTTTTTTTTTTCTCTAGCCTACTAGGGGCAATATATTAATACAAGATTTTTCCACACAAATGTTTCTGTATTTAAAGGATATGCTGATATCGAATCCATTTCTACTCTCTGAGATGCCTCAAGCTAAAATTTGTTACCTTCAACCACTAAAATTCGGAATAAGGTTATCCATCAGAGGGAAAAGCACACATCTCACACTGAAAGCCAACAGAGTCCTGAGTCATTTTAGATCAGAAACATACTGATTGAAAATGTCCAATAAGTCACGTTATATTCCACCGGTGTACTGGTATAAAGGGTTAAAATGAGATAGCTTTTATTATTTGTACAAGAGGTTGCCGAGACTGTACAATTAATATGTTCCGCTGTGCCAACTAGCTGCTAGTGGGAAAAAAAAGAAAAAAAAATGCTTTCAGACGACAAAAATAAAGCTGTCATTGTAAAAATATTTTTTAATTGCCTTTTAATACAAACACAACATTGTGTAAAATTACACCAGGGAAAGTTTTTTTGGTTGCACATCATATTTGTGTTCGCAGAAATCAACACAAGATCAAGCACAATATTCTGAGACGATTGAAGATTTTTTAAAATTACCACAGATTTTCTACAGATTTGGGCTGAGGACGTGTCGTGTGACATCATCACAACACAAACTCAGACAAAGCCCTGTTCAATCGATGTATGTCAGACATGAGTACAGCTATCATAGATATCATATCAATTATCAAAATAATTACAACTGTATGTGTCTACAGAGGAAGGAGTTTTTTAAAAAAAAAGAATCTTGTGCTTGGAATTTTGCCAATTTAAGTAAAAAAGTGCAACAAGTCGTTGAAAACAGTCTTTTTGTCGGCAACAATCGCAAAACATTGTTTAGAGATGCACGTACTGTATCAGCTAACAGAAACTGATCCGTAGTGAATTTTCATTGTTTCATTTGATTCTGTAAAGCTCCTTTAAGACAATGTCCATTGTTAAAAGCTCCACACAAATAAAACTGAATTGAATTATTCATAATTAAACATTTTACTATATATATGGAACATCTTTGTTATTTACACAAAGAAAACAAATGTGTGATTACTGTCTAAAATGTTTGCTTTATTAACAAGGATTAAACAGAGATGTTCACATGAAAAACCCCACCTTTCTTATCCTACAAAAGCTCTTTTACTTTCTTTTCCTCCTTTCCAGTAGCAGACACATTCCCTGTGCTTTTAACACCCAAAAAAAACCTGAAAGACAAGAACAAGACTGGAGTGGGAGGAGAAACAGTGCAAAAAAAAAAAACAGGAACGTAGATCCAAAGTTCACCTGCACACACAAACACACACACACACACACACACACACACACACACACACACACACACACACACACTCTCTCTCTCTCTCTCTCTCTCTCTCACACACACACACACACACACACACACCTGCTAAAGGGCACTTCTTTACTCTGGATTTCTTCAGAGATGTAACAGAGACAGAAGACAGCTCATGGCTCATGTCTGTCCCTGATACAGGGGGGAAAAGAAGACTAAAAGATGTGTTTTTGTCCCAGTTAGGATGAAAAATTACTCTAAATATCTGTGGAGTCCTGTGAGGGAAATCTAATCTTTTTTTCTTTCAACTTTTGTCTTGAACTCTGATATGGATCTGGATATGTGGCCTCTAAGAGTACTTCTCCTGCTTGTCTGGTGTTCAGGTGCGAATAACTTTTCATTTGTTTAAAAAAAACAAAAAAACTTTTGGATTATTTTGATCACTTTATCGCTTTGTAAATGTACGTCAGCAAAAAAAAATTGCATAACATTTTACATTTTTCTATTTTGTTAAGGTATTTATAAAGTATTTTGCATATTGATTTAAAACATTTTTTAAGTTTTTCTTTTTACTTAAAAACTAGAATCTTTCCTCATCCAAGCGACTTTGGGTTGTTTGCTAAAATCAATGTTTTATTAGCAATGTTTATTTTAATTAGTCAGAAGTGAGAAAACCAACTTCTTCCATAGTTCTCAAAAATATTAAGTAACATAATGCCATCGATAAGCTTAACAAATGAAACACTAAACTATTTCGGTAGAGAAAATCTGATGCTAGCAATAAACTGAATATGATGCTGTTCAACAGTCAAGTGACTTTTTACTGTCGTTCTGTTACGCATATCAAGATGTAACAAAAAATGAAGCATCTTTTGTACATTTTATTGCTCATTAGTGTGAAGAAATATAAGGATATAGGTACATAAACATAGTGATAACACTAGACCTAAAATACAACATGAAGAAATTCATGTATACGACTATTGAATGTTTTTTTTTAACTAAAAAAAAACAGGGTGAAAAACATACTGTGACGACTGATGCATTTTTGTCTTAAAAAAACAAAAAAACATTCACGTTGCTAAACTGCAGCACATCCAGCTGTGCACCACAGGAAGTTATTTTTTATTCAAATTTTATGCTTTGGGAAAACAAACATCTTAAATTCTCTGCTTTATTGAATAAATATAATATGCAAATAACTTTCTGTATTATACTGTCAGAATTTTAATAGCCTCTGTTACCTCTGTATAATATTTAATCAAGTTTCACTTTCTCTATTGTGTTCAAAGGTGAGGCACGATGTAGTGTTTAAAGCCCACCGAAGCACTCTGAACACTGGCACTGCTTTAATCAACGTGCCTATAACCGACTGTATGAATAACCTTTATTTGTTATTATACAGACCTAATATATGTTATTAATATCCTGGAAATCGTTTTAAAATTTTTGTATTTGTGTTTAATCAATGACGTATAAATTTTTGGCTCTGCACTCTGTTCGTTCTGTGCGATTTTGTAAGACAGACATCGAGGTTTTCTTTCTTTCTCCTGCTGTGAGGAAACATTTTGTGTGTTGTTTTGTTTCTATCACATTTGTTGTGAAGATTTTGGTTTTAGGGATTTGTTTGTTTGTTTGTTTGTTTGTTTGTTTGTTTGTTTTCTGTCTTTATGTTTTGTTTTGTTTTATGTAATGGTGATTTTGCGATTATTTTCTTCGTTTTTAATTCATGCTACAGTAAATTTGTTTTAGGGAACGATCATTTTAATTCGTGTTGGTTTGGTTTTGTTGTATTTGTGTGGTAAATTGAGGTTTGTTTATGGTTATTTAGTTTTTCTTTCCTTTTCTGTTCTCAGATTTAGTTTTTTGGGGTGATTACGTTTTATTTTGTGTCGTGGTCATTTCGATCTGTCACATTGTGTTTAGTTGTGTGGTAATTTTGTTTTATAGTGTCATGTTTATAGTGATGTAACTATAGTTTATAGTGAAATGTGGAATAATTTTGGTGGTGTGTCAAAAACGATGCTTTTGTTTTTTAGAATGTAGCCTAATTTGATTAGTGTTTTCAGATTTTGTTAATTTTTTTGTGTTGACCTCACACTGCTTTCTTTAGTTGTGTGGTAATTTTGTAATTTTCTGTAGTGTGATGCTAAATTTGTTTTGGGTTTTTTGGATTGTGTGATAATTTTGTTTTGTAGTACGGTAATATAATAAAATGCTTTGTCTTTATTTGTTTTTGGGTTGTCTGTGGTAGATTTGCATAGATAGCGCAATATCTCAAGAACACATGGTTGAATTTGTTCAGGATTTATGTGGAATTTTCTTCGAAACCAGCAGATGAACTTGTGAACAGCAAGGTCAAACATTTAAAATAGATTTTTTCAATATTTTCCTCATAGAGATAGTTCTTAAACTGTCATGTACAGAAACACAAGATTAGTTACCATTTGTGTTATCAGTCCATCAGTTGGTCAGTCCGTCAGTCAGTAGGAAATACTTGTTAGTGCAGTATCCTAAAAAATCTGAGGTAAAATGTATGGACTTGTCTGTCTGGCACTGATCCAGACATTCTTATGGTGTGTTTAAGGGTATTTGAGCCACCTGAGTTGTAAATTATTTTGGTATTGTTAATTTTGCTTTGTATTGTCACAATATTGCTTTGTGTTGTCAGTTTAGTTTAATGTCATTTTGCTTTGTTTGTGGCAGTTTTGTTTAGATTACAATTATTTTCAAATTTTGTTGTTTTTACTTTGTGTTGTTAGTTTTGTTAAGATTTTGGTCATTTTGCTTGCTCTCCTGGTCATTTTGTTTTGTGGTGTGGTAAATTTCTAACACTCTCCATACAGTAGCTCAGGTAAAGTTTTCCTCTTAAACCTTCATGTAGGATCTGTGCATTAATAATGCAGTAACAAGAAGATAATGAAGTGCTGCTTATGATTCATGAGAAGTACGTCAATAATTTGTAAAGGTGACAATTATGACATTGCGTTTCTTGACATTTATGGCAAAATGATAGAAATAAAATCCTGACAGACTGCAATTAAGCCCAGTGGATAAATTAGCTCTGCCTTTTGAACAAAACTCAAGTACATTCGATTTTTTTTTTTTCAAGAAGAACATATGCATGTGACCCAGTTACAGCAAGTGAGGATTAAAAATGGAACGGCTGCAGCTTGACGAAAGGGATTAGCACTGGCCTTTTCACTACATCACCTGCTATACCACTGAATGGCAAAGCTAAGCCTGAGATTAAGGCTTTCTGTGTGTGTGTGTGTGTGTGTGTGTGTGTGTGTGTGTGTGTGTGTGTGTGTGTGTGTGTGTGTGTGTGTGTGTGTGTGTGTGTCTGTCTGTCTGTCTGTCTGTCTGTCTGTCTGTCTGTGTTTGTGTGTGCGTGTGCTTTTTGATCTACATCCAGGTCTGATGACTGCAAAAATATTGCATGCGTTAATTCTATCTTGCTGTTTTTGATGCTTTGAATCTATTTAACTCATAACCACCATTTAAACTCTACACGTAATATATCATTCTTCTGTAGCTTTTTAAGTAACTACATTCTGGATTTGGGTCCTTGCAATTATAAAGTTTCAGTTCTCTCTGATTAAATCAAATTGTCATTTTTTTTCTCTTTTTTTGTCTGTAGGCTCATGGTGCGAAAGCTGCAATATGACAAAAGTGTATTTCGAGTCTCGCAATTTTCACAGCACAATCCGTTGGGATGAAGTGAAAATCCCAGGCCGAGAAGTTCGCTACAGTGTCAAGTATAACATGTGAGTGTTAAGGGACCCTCATACTATACTTCTTCCTTAAATCCTAGTGAATAGTTGGGGTGTTTTGTTTTTTCTTCTCATTTCTTCAGCTTGTTAGCTCATGATTTCTGGGTCTGGTTGTCTAACACAAAACAGAACCCACAGAACTCCACAGTCACACATTGTACCAGTCCACCCACGAAAAACTCTTGTGTAGAACTTGTTGAAAATTGAGTGACGATGGGAAAGTACCACATGCAGAAATTTCATAACTTGCAGAGAATTTACAAAGAGTTCATTTTGAAGAAAGTGAAGCTTCAGACATGATGTATGAAGATGTATGGTATTTAGTTAAAGGTGTGGCCTTGCAAAACAAGCCTGAAAATCTGTAAACCTTTCCCAACACCTTAATATAATTTGACCAACCTAGTTTTGGTCATAGTTTTGGTGCCATAATTAAATTCAGGTGTGTAAAATTGTACTGTAGGGAGTGATCAATTGTTGTGCTTCTGTTACCATTGAGAATTGTTGGTATTCTGAATCTGTGATCATTACCCGCAACCTCATGACCCGCTCTTTGACCTCTTTTATCAGCCATCGTACTATCTTTGAAATGCTTACATAATTGATCACAACTGTGTCCATGACTAAATTTTTTTGGAATGTAATTATTTCTCGCTTCACCTTCAGCTTGAAAAAGTCAAGAAGATTTCCACTAACTAAAAACTCTTTCGTTTTTCAATGGAGGTTGATTGTGTACTTAAGTGATTTGTCTTTGTTCAGCTTTACATGGTGAGGCGTTTCATTCTTTTGGGGAAGTGAAGCTTGGACACGTGTTCTTTTGTTGTTTATCCTACCATTCTTTCCTTTCTATTCAAGCCAGTTCTTTCCAAAGAACTCTCTTTGGTATTTAAAATCATGGCGATGAAGTTTGGCTTTTGTAATCCAAAGAACGGACTAGAAAAATATCAAAGTCCAACCTGTCAATTAAATCTTCTCTATACAGTACCGTGAGCGAGAGTAGCGACGTGGTGTTCCAGGAATTCGGCTGCAATGGAGTCCGATCTGCCGCTGTACCGTTGCTTTCTGACTTTTACTCTCAATATGGATGTTTTAGCTTTTAATCCAACATGGAGCAGCACTTACTCAACCTTTTGTACATCACTCTATGGTTGTGTCCTTTATCAGAAGCTCATAGCTCACAATTCCTTCTCAGATTACAGTCTTTCCTTCTTTTTCAATCCACCTGCCTGATCCCATTAAGTAATAATCGGCCTTTCACAAGAAGCTGAGCACAACCGGTACAGTGGGGTCAGTCATTCCAAGGTGCAGTCTGGGACCTTTGGGACTGTTGTAATTTGGTCTTTTCCTCTTTCAATAACAAGCAGCGATTAAAGTGTAACATAATCTCCAAAGCTTTTTATCTACATAGTACCGGTGTGCAAGAATATGTTTTGATATCTAACACCGATATAGTGATATGCAGCTTAGTGGTGCTTTCCCACATTATCTCTCACATCACTCAATTTTTGGATTAACTAAAGACCCGGTTAAAGTAAGGGTCCGTTTCTCAAGAGCTACCAGTGATGATTTTTCAAATACATGTATAGCACAATGCTGTGGAAATCTCTATACTGTTTGGTTTAAAAGTGTCGATATATATTAGTCACGGTGACATTTATGGCATGACACATAAACAGATTAAAAAATGCGCACTGCAGGATGAAATTTTAGTGAAGAAACCGGAGGACAAATACAGTACGTAAAAACAGACGTAAAACGTAATCCAAGAACAGGCAGAGGTCAGGAGATTAGCAGACTTCAACAATGGAATCACAAATGATAAACAAACAGGGTCAACACTAGAATAACAGGACGTGTGAATACACAGTTTGATAAAAGCAGGCAAGAAAGCAGTGAGAAAATGTTTGTAAGACCTTTATATATGGTGTGTGTGTGTGTGTGTGTGTGTGTGTGTGTGTGTGTGTGTGTGTGTGTGTGTGTGTGTGTGTGTGTGTGTGTGTGTGTGTGTGTAATTAGTAATCAGGTGACTGTGAACATGACAAGCTTCGTGGTTCAAGCTGCCACTGATGGGACCCTTAATGGCCCTTAATCATCCATGCTCCAGGGGCACTGTATCATGGCTGACCCTGTGCTCTGAACTCAGCTTCGAAAGTTATATATGCAAAGAAAATATAGATATGCAAATTGACAAAATAAAAAAAAAATCTTCTCCTTCTAGTATAAGGCAGCCTACTAGTATATTATAAGACTATGGAAAATGTAGTTGGTGGTGGGTTTAAGAGAGAGTTGTTTTGGGAAGGAGTCTCCAGTGTCAGCACTTCATAATAAGTTTTGAATACCAACTGTACTGTGGTCAGTTTAATATATTAAAATGTGGCTATAAATCTAAAAATATCCCTGTCATCACTGATGTAATGATTCCGCTCTGTATAGATATGGAGAGCGACCCCGGATGATGAATGGATGCCAGAATATTTCCGAACCTTTCTGTGATCTCAGCTCCGTGATGACGGACGTTCGCTCTAAATATTACGGCAAGATCATGGCTGATGGGATATGCCTAGGCGAATTCATGCAGTTCGTTCCGTTAGAAAAAAGTAAGGCCGTTAAGATAAAAAAACTTATATTGTACATTATCATTGAAATTTTGTTGTCTTTCATAACCTAAGATTTTATATTAATTGATTATCCATAAAACAGGAAGCAACTCTCTGTAGAGTATGTTAGATCTCATGACATTTATTTCCTTATCTCTCTTTCTTACTTTTTGCTTTCTTTTTCCTTCTTGTTCTTTTGTTTTCAGCCGTTCTGGAAGCACCGAAGCTGTCCGTGATAACGGACAGGTCCACTCTCACGGTAACCATCACAACACCCATGGGGCCTCAGAACCGCTCAATTAGGGAGATCAGCTGTTGGGAAAGGTGCCAGGAGTCTGGAAAATCATCTGTTAACTACATTGTACATCTCACACACCCGGAGTTTGAAGCTGGAAAGGTAACATCTGCATATCCGTAACATAGTGACTATATCTTTGTTTATATTCCATTTTAATCCTGTTGAGAACATATTTATAGTATGTTACAATGGATACTTATTAGCACAGTCATGGCTCAGCAGTTATAGTTCACGTAACTGATCAGATGGTCAAGGTTTCAAACCCCAGTACTGCCAAACTGCCACTGTTGGGCCCTTAACTTAAAGGTGCAGTAGGGTCTCCGATTTTTGAAAGCCAAAATAAACACGCCCCTAACCCAAATGGGTCCCACCCCTGTATTGATAGCTCCGCCCACACATACATACGTAACCCAGGCAACTAATGGAAAGAAATGTGTCTTTATCATAGCTGAAGGGAAGAACAATACGATTGCAGATAAACAAACAAGCAAAAATGACACACAAGCATAATCATGTAAAGGACAAAGGCATATATTAGTTCTGTGTAACAAAGCAAAACCAACGTTACTCACCTATCCAGAAGGAAAAAAACGCCTCGGCGTCTTAAGTAAAGTTGAATTTCCTAAGTCAATAACTCCTGAGCTAAACGCTGTTACTACACAAAACGCGGTTGTAGCTGCCTCTCTACATTACTACGATAGAAAAGAGGTGTTATTTGTGTAGTAACAGCGTTTAGCTCAGGAGTTATTGACTCGGGAAACTCCAACCTGTGAATATGTGGCCAACTTCCTGCTCCTTCAGTTCTCTCCAGCGCTGGAAAGCTGATCCTATATTAACACGTCCTACTTCTTGCCTTAACGTGAGCCTCTCTTCTCTTTTTTCTTTGTTTTTATCCTCCTTGTCAATGTTAAAACCACTTTCTGCTAATGTCACACATGCGCACTGAACACTCTCTCATTGGCTACACGTTTGTTTTAATTTTTGTTTATTATCGGCCCGACTCAGTTTTCTGAAGCATTTCTCAAAAATCGGAGACCCTGCCTTTAAGTAAAATTCATTCTTATCATTGATTCGTTCAGGGCCTTGCTTTTAAAACATATAAAATATACAAAGTTGCTCTAACAGACATGTTTTATTATCATGTGTCTTTCCAGGTATATAGGAACACGTCTGGCATCGTTACTCTGAGTCATTTGGACATGAACACAGAGTACTGTGGCGTTGTGTTGTATGAGCTCACACATCCCTACATAAAGCTCCAGAGCGAAAACACCAGCTTCTGTCAGACTTTACCAGGTGAGAACAGTTTCTGTTTTACTCTGGAAAAAATGTATGTCTTTTAAAACCAGTTTCAAAACAAGTTTAGAAATGTTTCACACATGTCTAGAAAGCTACTGTACCCTTTTCAGTAATTGTGCGATTTTTAAACGTCATCAAAATGAACCTATAATATCAAAGCCTTAAAATTTTTGTGCATTTTGTCTTCAGTTGCAGACAAGCCCTGGATTTCTATATTCATCTGCTCAGCATTAGTGGTACTCTTCCTCCTGATCATCTTGCCTTTGATTGTGTGCCATCAGTATGTCACAAGAAAGAGGAAACTCCCTGAGACGCTGGTGAGACATTCTTACTGTAGTTCTTCCTCTATCAGGAAACTGTACTATGAATATTCCTTTCTCTTCTTCACTGTTCCTGGCACTGACAAGCTGTAATATGTGTGTGTGTGTGTGTGTGTGTGTGTGTGTGTGTGTGTGTGTGTGTGTGTGTGTGTGTGTGTGTGTGTGTGTGTGTGTAGGGAGAGGTTAGGGAGGAATGTGCCTTGCTCACACGCACCTTTGTTCCAGGTTTTGGATTGCTGCCAATTTGCATGATCTTTTCATGAATTGTCGATGCTTTTTTTATTGGCTTTATCGATTCTGTTCTTGTTACATGTTAGATTATCACTTTACATTATTAAAGCAATAGTTTAATGGTTTTGTTTTTTTAGTCAAATCTCTATACACTGATTATGTGCAGTATGTGTGTTTTTAAAAAAAAAAATATTCAGACTTAGTTCCTGCAGAGAGAAATGGAATTTCTAAGGGCAGTACAGTTCTGCCAATAAGCGCTTAAAATATCTTACAATAGTGCATTCAAGAGCGAGATAGACATGGGAGAAACTCTTAAAACTTTTACCAAGGTTTATAACTTTCTATCATTCTACAAGCCAATACAGAAAAAAAAATCGGCTTATTTATGCTTTTTTAAAAGGGTGCGTTTACTTTACTATGAACTACATTGGCTGTTGGCCATATTCAGATTTTCAAATTTAAGTGAAAAGACACTGTTATTTCCAAGGGTAATGTTCCTTGTATTAAGATTCATCTTAAGCAAGATGGTTAAATTGATTGATATTAAAATGGAATAAAAATTAACTTTATATTGTTCGCTACCACAGGATGGTGTCTTTTAATAGTCTAGACCACCACTTTAAAGACAATAACTTAACTACAATCAACTTAAGTTCAAGATTCACACAGCTTTATTTATCTATCTATCTATCTATCTATCTATCTATCTATCTATCTATCTATCTATCTATCTATCTATTTATTTATTTATTTATTTATTTATTTATTTAAAGGTCTGAGGTATGATATTTGCATTTCCTATATACGTCTATAACTCCTCAGTACTAAATATAGCCTAACCTTGGTTACACATAACCTGTACATCGTTACACATAACCTGGGGTTCTTTTATAAGATAAGAACTTTCCCTCATGTCACAGATGCAGTTGATCCAAAGTTGAAAAACTCAACTAAACTATAAACAAGGAATGTCATTGCCAATTTAAAATGATAGACCGGTATTAACCGTTGGCCATCGAAGTGGACTAAACAGCAAATTTATACAGATTTTCTCTTCTTCTCTGTAACAGATCATGTCGAAGAACACCACTCCTTACTTCAACCCAGATCCTAATGTAAAGATAACCACAATGAAAGTATTCAATGAATCTCCATGGAATACCATCAAGCCTGAACTAGCCTCATCTGATATGCCAGAGAAGATAAAGGCTGTAAACATAACTGTTGGTTATGCAGCCCAAGACTACCATGACCAGGACTGGCACTGTCATTCTTACAGTAATGAACGGGTAGCACCAGTTAGGGACCAGAGTGAGGCATCCTGCACAAGTTATAGTATGGTTGTGGGTGTGGTAGCACCCCAGGATCGAGAGGAGTTATCCAGCTGTGCTGCTGACAGTGGGATCGGAGACTCCATCAGCCCTGGATTGTCATCTTGCACAGAAGAGGATCTATTTAAGGTCATTCGTCATGCAGAACCAGACGAAGACCTGGGAATTATAGAGCCAGTCTCCAGCAGTGAGCTTTTAGTGCTGCCAGTCTCACGTGGTGCCAACGGGAAACTGCTGTTCTCCAACTTAACATTTCAACCAATAGATTTAAATGTAAACAACAGCTCAGAGCTTGTGCCTCTTGTGCCAAGGTCCTCACCAGCTGGAGAAAGGACTCTTTTGTTGACAAATCTCGACTCTGCAGATAATTCAGACTGGACAGACAATGACTCAATGCCTGAATACAGGAAAGTCTACCTTCCAAACGGGGTCCCTCAGACCTGTTTGCAGTTTCCCACACTTTCCAAAGTTCTATTGTCTGACTGTACATCAAACTACAGAGAAAACTGGGTGCCGGTAATCCTACCAGATCCCCTGCTGAATGATACAAACTGCATTGTACCCAACAGTGAGCTACATGAATTCGCTGAGCCTGAAGAGGACATAGAAGACTCACCATCAGATCTTGAAGAAATCTTTTTAGGTGGATGGATGGTGCAAATCCAAGGATAGTATCATTTTTCTTAATCATTGCCTCTGACTCTGAAAAGAATTTTTTAGCCATTTACAACCGTGTTGTTAATGAAGAATGTAAACCACTCGCTTAGTAACTCTAAGCTGTGTTGTGAAGTAACGTTTGTGTGAAATGTGATGAAACAGCAGGAACTGGTTTACATATTTCGGCAAAACATATTGTTTAAGTTTTGCAGTGTGACTGAAATATACATGATGGCCAGACGTATGATCACACCTAGCCATAATACCCGTATATACTACCTGAACATCTCCCTTGTGTTCCTACATCACTCTCATCTCTTCCAGGAAGGTTTTCAGCCTTTAGCTACAGTTAGTCCTGGTGCACATATGGCATTTCAGTTCATCCTGAAAGTGTTCTTTGGGGTTCAGGTGAGAGCTCAGTGCAGGCCACTTGAGTTATTCATCTCCAGTTTTGTCAATTTTGCTTTGTGCATTGCAGTACTGTCATTCTGGAAAAGGTTAGAACCTTAGTTCCAGTCAAAATACTTCTTTAATGCTACAGCCTACAAAGATATTTTAGACATTGTACATCTTTTTGGCAATAGTATGAAGAAGGCTCAGCTATGGGTGTGATGATCAGGTATTCACATACCAGTCACAAAGTGTACTGTAGCTCAGGGAGCAGCCAAACCTCCAACCAACATTACTTATATAATTATGGGAATGTACGATTTGTTTTTTTTTTTATTTGTTTCCTGTTTGACAAGGCAGAAGTAATTGACTGACTGTAAATGATTCTAGTCAAAACAATGCTTAATGCTCAACTGTGGAAAGCAAAACATTAGAGAATGGAATGAGCACTTACAAAGAATGGTGTCGTAGTGACGACTTCGTCATTAGCCAACATGTTGGGTGGCTCCTAAGACTTGTACACATTGTTCTAAAGTTTGTATATGTGTCATTTGGGATGTTTTTGGCATTACATTTTACCTAACATCATCTTTTCCACATGTCATGAACAGGTTTGTTGAGCGTATCCGATAACAGTTAGGAACTCAGAATGTAGTCACAACTTTTGTATTCAAATGACTGTCAGACTGGATTTCTCACCCAAGTTCCTGTAAAGACTTGCAGAGATAAAGCCATCAAGGGTTATTGTTTATAGCCCTATTCGGACGGGATTAGTTTTACGTGGGGACGTGGAGTAATGCAATTTTACCTCTGTAATATTAATTGGCCAATTCGCACGGGACAAGACATCTCAGTAAAACTAGCAGAAGTAGGAGGGGTAACTCGCTTTACGCACCACAGTAACCTCCTTGTCGTCATGTGCGTATGACGTTGCTTCCTGTTTCAAGCGCCTCCATGCTTGCAAAACGCGCCAAAAACTACTTTTAAACAGGAAATGACGGAATTTTACCGTACATATTTACAGCGGGTCTATTCGGACGGGATTAGTATTACCTGAGGTAATTTTTCCGGACCTTTTTACAGAAGGTAAAAGTCGCCGTAATCTTTACTGACATTGTCCGTAATGATTACCGAGATGGCACATTCGGACGGGACTAAAATCACAGAGAAGCTCTGGTAATAATTACTTTACCTCCACGTCCCCACGTAAAACTAATCACGTCCGAATAGGGCTTAATTTAACTAACTGTCTGTTCAGAACCATGATTATTAACTTATCAGGGTGTTTTGAAATTTATTTATTTTATTTTTTTTAAAGTTTCCTATAAACAATTTATACCGGTAGCTGTAACCTTCCGTCAATTATACCTCACTAAAGACATTTTGCATTGTAGCATCAAACACTAAATGACTTGCACATCAATTACACAGAATTTTGTAATGTCTTTTTAGCATTTTGTGTTTGGCTGAAGAACAGCTTTCAACATCATAGAAGAAGCATTTTGAATCTATTTCATTTTCAGAGTTACATACTGTATGAAGTGTGAAAATAAGACTGATAGACTTGTTTACTGTTCGTATTTGACTCATCTCTAACTTTGTGTTTTTTGTCATGTCATATGTCATATAGCAACGTTGTATATAAGCCTTTGTTCATCTTCGTCTATAGTATATTAATTATGTTTTACTGTTAAATATGTTATTGTACACTAGAGTTTCTCAGGCTTTGGATGTACAGTTAGATGATACTTTTGAACGTTTGCTGTATTTTTTGGTCTATGATCATAGAGTGACTCATTTGAATCTAAATATAATAAAGTGGAGAAACAGTATTATCTTATCCTGCATTTCATTATATATTTATATATTTCATTTCATTGTATAACATATGTTTCACTGTTTCAATCTCCTAGTTAAATATGGAGCTAAGTACAAACAAGGCAAAGGTCTGACTCATCTGTTCTCTCTGAATAGTTATGACTTCAATCATATCGCAGTAGCAATGTGGAGTTTGCTGACTATGTGGCAGATGCATAAAGGCATATAGCTAGCTAGCTAACTTTGACTAGCTCTGTAACTGCTTAGCTAGTTAATATAGAAAAAAATAACATCGAGTCTGCTCTATACATTTAAAGTAATGAAAAAAATTTTCAATCTTAACAATAATGTTTACAAAATGGCTTTGACACATTTTCAGGGGAAAAAATATATATTTTACTGTAAAAGGAAAGAAAGGATTATTCACCCAATCAAAGAAATGTTAAAGCTAGCTGAGTATAAACCTCAAAACAAACAAAAAACAGACAAAAATCGTGAAGAATCTCTAGTGTGATAGTTCAGGTCCATTTGGGGTGAATTAAAGTGAGGAAAACATAATATAATATCAGATTAAAACAACTGAACAAGGACAATATACAAAAAAGTAAATGTTAAATTTGGTGTAAAAATCTAACTCAGTCTTGTTGAAGTATACAATTACTGCTTGTAGCTACAGTATCAGTTGCTATAAACAATTGTACAATTTAGATCATTCATGAATGTAAAGAGAACTCAAGATTACAGTATTGTCAATATTACTCATGCTCATGGGGTTGGTTTAAAGAGAGACTGAGATAAATATTTAGAAATTTCTTTAAGACAGGCATCACTCATGATCTGTAACACAATAAACTCTGTTCTCAGCGCAGACTTTCTTATTAATTCTTCTGTCTGTTTGTTTGGACCATTTTTAACCACTTCCAACCATTTTTTATTTTATTTTTTTTAGATTACGTTTCTCAAACTGAACCTTTGGATCTGGTTCAGTTCCTGGAGTAACGTGTCGCGTCAGCAATCATAAAGCGATAAGCAACAATATCTACTGAGTACACACAAAGCATATGCACTTTGCTCTGAGGCTCAGAAGCTGTGTTACAGGGACTATAAAAATGTCTTCCATAATTAGTCTACATTACTATAGGATGCGTTCCTTGATATTTGATTTATTTATATAACACTGACTGAGCTTCATAATGTTAATTCATGATACATTTCCATACAGTTCATTCATTATTTATAAACCAAAGTTTTTGGTTTATGTAAATGGCTCGCTCATGATTTATTTACGTTGAACCGATTCATAATTCATTTGTATAATGTTTAATGTAATTTATTTGTTTGTAATTCACCACCAGCACTAAAACTATTCATATTTGCATGCATAAAAATATGCATGATTTCTATGCTCGGTAGTCTTACAGCGTAAAAGCATTCATCCCCAGAGTGCCATTAGGACACAGTGATTAGTGTTGGAGTGCCGTCTTAACCCTTCTTACCTGTACGCTGGAGAAATTCACTTTTCAGACATTCCCAATCGGTATAAACAAATGAATGATTTTATCTCCACAAGTCTTATATAAAATGAGCCAGGTCTCTTTTGGCTTTCAGTGTTTGCTCTGTGTTTTTAATCCAAATTATAGATTTTTATGAACGCCTCCGCCTTGTGTGTGTGGAGTTTGCATGTTCTCCCCTTGCTTCGGGGGTTTCCTCCGGGTACTCCGGTCCAAAGACATGCATGGTAGGTTGATTGGCATCTCTGGAAAATTGTCCGTAGTGTGTGAGTGATTGAGAGTGTGTGTGTGTGTGTGTGTGTGCCCTGTGATGGGTTGGCACTCCGTCCAGGGTGTATCCTGCCTTGATGCCCACTGACGCCTGAGATAGGCACAGGCTCCCCGTGACCCGAGAAGTTCGGATAAGCGGTAGAAAATGAGTGAGAGTGAGTGAGATTTTTATGAATAAACACTTGGGGCATCTCAGAGTGTAGAAATGGATTTGATATCAACATTTGCTTTGAAGATAGAAACATTTCTGTAGAAATAAATGTGTGGCATAAGATGAGTTAATCATTCATTCATTCATTCATTTTCTAAACGCTTTATCCCAACTTCTCAGGTCACGGGGTCATCTCATGCCTCTATGCCTTTGGGCATCAAGGCAGGATCCACCCTGGACGGAGTGCCAACCCATCGCAGGGCACACACACTCTCATTCACTCACACACTCACACGAGTTAATCAAGTAATTGCAATTCATTCATTCATTTTAATTAGTTAAGTATTTTTTTCTATAAATATTTTGCCCCTTGAAGGCTAGGTAAAAACTACAAATTCATACTGTAAAGCCCTGGATTTATTTTCATATGTGCCATTGACCATCACCGTGGAGTGTGACATGATAAAAAAATTCAATCCTAAACACTGACATGACAAAACAGGGGTTTTTTTCTGGGCTCTGGGCAAAAAAGCATAAATATATACAAAAGGCTCATAAATATAAATTAAAAATATGCAAATACTGTACATGTAAAGAAAGGAATCAATTCAAATAGAAATCCATACTTACACCCTGTGCACCCAGCACACTGCCATGCAACTTTAGAAGGAAATGTCTGAAGCATTTGGCTATGGCACTTTGATCTGAAAATTGGTTTATTATTAATGTTTCCTCATTTAATAGTATATGAAAATTATATGTACTGTACTGTATATATCCTACATAAATGACAAGGATAGAGTATGCATGCTTTTTTTTTTTACTGGTAAGATATTCACTCTCATGTAGTGCATCTAACATCACCATTATCAGCTCCAGCTTCACCGTCTAACAGCTCCAGGGATTTCCAACAGAGATCTACTACGGTGAGAAAAAAATTATTTCTTGTACCCACAGAAACCTGGGCTTGAAAGAAGCAAAATCCTTTGAAGCAATTAGATGCCTGTCAAAGGGAGTTTGAGGAACTGGAGTGAAATAAATGGGGGAACGGATCAATTCGTATATCTCATGCAGCTCTTCATCATTTAACCACACTTTTGCCGTATTTTTCCTATAGTGCCATGTAATGTAACGGGTTTTATCTTTGACATGAATCGTTGCTCCCAGCTAATGAAGTTTTTGCACTGATTTCTGTGATTTGGAGAATATTTTAGTCTAATTATTGTCGAGACGTCTCGTTTAATACGTTCATGAAAGCAGGCTCTTGATTAACTAGGGCTAATTTTTTTCTAGTGGTATAATAACCAAATGAATATCAAAATGCTAAATAAAAATTCCTTCACAAAGAAAGTGTAGTATCAACACAGTGTCAACAATTATGCCCTGTTTATGTGAATCATCTGCCATGAGCTGTTATTATAGAAACGGAGCATTGATACAGTATAAATCTGTGAATTTACTTGTTACTATCCAGCTACTTACTACAGGCTACTATCCACTATCAGAGCATCTATTAAAGCTGGTGGTGTACAAAATTAATCAACAGTTTTAATTGACCAGAAATAAGAATTCCACAGCTCTATGATTTAAACAGGCTTTATGTTGGTTGTTTTTTAGTCAAGAGTTTCTCTTGAAATTATAGCTCGTGGCTCAATTGTCTTCAGTTTTAAAGGCTTGGAAAAACGACTCATAGATACAGATACATTTTCAGTAAAGGGAAATTACTCTAAAAGAAATTTCAGAAGGTGTGGAAGTTTCTGAAAGTATATCAGGGTTAAGCTGAAATCAGCATATTACCCATCAGCCCATGCACGACAAATGACCGTGCAAGCCTTTCCTATTTCCCCCCAGATGAGCATCTCTATATACGTTCTTGTGTTTTGGTGGCTTTTTGTCATTGTTTGTTGCTTTGATTTCCACTCAGTAGAGCCAAATGGTTATACTGTATTACTACAAAACCAAGATTCCTCTTTGCGATGCTAAAATGTTGCCAGTTATTACATTTAATTTACAATTTCATTAGACATTACTAAATACCTAAAACTCAATGGATACTTCGAAAATAAAATTAAGCTAGAAGGGGTTCAGCTGATGAAAAATAATAAGAAACCTTGCAATATATTTCTATTTGCTCTTTTCTAGGAGCTTAACTGTACAAAAAAGCACCTTGATCACTAATTATAAAAAAGAAACCAAAGCACATACAATTACAGCAACGAACATGTGATTAATTCCTTCCTGACTGTAAACTGGCTGTAAATGGTTTATCTGGATGTGTATCTGTGCATTTTTCTGTTTCATCCTCTCATGGAACACCTTCACGGGTATCCAGATAATTAACATGATGCAACGTTACACTCACATACATACACATTATGTATAGACAGATACATTTTGAGGCTTAATGAGACTCCAAGAGTGTACCAGCTTCATTATGATCTTAATAAGCTACTCGTTTTAAAACATCATACTGTATAAACAGCTCATGCACAAAATAGTGCATATTTTTGGAAATGTTATTCATTCATACATTCATTTTCTACCGCTTATCCGAACTGCCTTTCTCAGGCGTCATCGGGCATCAAGGCAGGATACACTCTGGACGGAGTGCCAACCCATCGCAGGACACACACACACACTCACACACTACGGACAATTTTCCAGACATGCCAATCAACCTACCATGCATGTCTTTGGACCTTGGGAGGAAACCGAAGTACCAGGAGGAAACCCCCAAGGCACGGGGTGAACATGCAAACTCCAACACACACAAGACCGAGGCGGGAATCGAACCCCGACCCTGGAGGTGTGAGGTGAACGTGCTAACCACTAAGCCACCTTGACCCCCCCGGAAATGTTATTTAGTTTTTGAATTTAAATATGAAGGTATTGTTATGATTGTTAGTACAGTTATGATTTAAGAACTAGGATTCACTGATAAATAGACAGTTATTCCAGTTCTTATGATTCCCAGGTCACTTCCTGGTCACATGACCAGCAGTCACTATATCAAGTGAACACCTGGATCTTATTTACACTTGTGCCTCTTTGTTTTGTCCCCTGCTTGTTTATTATATTGTTTGCGTTGTCTAGTTTGCGCCTGCACTTGAACCATTGCCTGTTTGTCACTTTGAATATTGCCTAGCATTTTTGTACAAAGTCTCAAAGAGGACACGGTGGTTACTTTTATAACAAGATCATATACTGAAATCACAAATTACTATTTGAAGACCACAAATTAAGTATTTTATGGCTGAGAAACTAAAAATCATGCCCATGAAGTGTGTAAATTGTGTCAACATGTGGTGGCGCGTATTTAATGTTTAAAATATGGCCGTCACTTCGATCCAATTCGAGGATTTAATAATTCGCTTAATATATCTTGGGGTAATGGTAAATATCCACAGTGTAATACACTCGTAAACCATCCCTGTGTGGTTATAGAAAATATGAGCTCTCTAAGAATGCTTGTTAAATTAGTGTATCAGAACTGTCATGTATAAAATACAATAGATCCTACAAATGAAGTATTTAATGGACACAAAATAGAGCTTCAGAGCCTCAAGTTTGCCTCAAGTGTTTTTCATTTAAAAAAATAGTAATTATTATAATTAATAATGACAGAGAAGCATAGTCTTAACTCTATACTATCACACTATTTACTTTACCAGGGTGAGTCGAACATCAAGGAAGTGTAGGGAATGTAGTGACTAACAGGTAAGATTATCTGCTAAGGAGGCTAATTTGTTGTTTTCCAAATGTCAGTGACAAGAAAATAGCGAGGCAGAAGCTTACAATTAGCATTCCTCCGTTTAGATTTTGTTTGCCAGAAAGAAGAGATCCACAGCCTGTTGTTTACAATTTCACTAATGTTTCCACAGCTCAAGAGTTCAAATTGTAAGTAGTGCAAAATAAATTACACACAACCAGAACAAAATTCCTTTTCAAACTTGAATGTCACTACGTACTCATATTGGCTTTTGGCTCATTTGGATTTGGTGTGAATTGCTATTTTTTTCCCTTTATTTGCCACTGTGATGACACACAATGTGTGTGTGTGTGTGTGTGTGTGTGTGTGTGTGTGTGTGTGTGTGTGTGTGTGTGTGTGTGTGTGTGTGTGTGTGTGTGATTATAGTAATTTGTCTATTTGATGGTGTTTTAACAGTTCAATACAAATGCGCTGCTTTGGGCTGTTTGTTACTGCATGTTACTGACTGGGTTTTCATTACTAATCAAATTCAATAACAATAACAAGTTACACAACAACTTTTTATGTGCACCCCTCGTGAAAAACCTAAATATGATAATCATCTACTTGAATTATATGCAGAAGGCCTCAGGTATGTTGTTTCAATTTATATTTATCCTTTTCCGTATTTAATATATATTTAATTATACACCAGTTAGTTCCAGTCCACTAATCTGATTTTGGATGAGCAGTGTACCGAGAGTACTCATAAGCACTAGGTGTATCAATACTATCGTCTTGTCTGTGATCCACTCCTTAGTTCAAAATGGTTCCTACAGTAGCGTTAGTGACATCATCAGAGGAACATCACTGTATATGATACTAAAATACGTAAGATGAAGAGGTAAAACAATGTTGGATAACAATTTCGATGGACCCACGTACAAATCAACGTGAGCTAGCTAGCTTGTTGACATGTACTGAATATTTGGACATTGGTCTGAAATATGTCACCTGTTCATTATGACTTCTTTGAGCAATATCACTCTCGTAATGTGTGTTCTGATGAATATTATTACAGCTGCGATCGTCTATTACGATGCATCATCTTCATGCTCGTGCAATATATTACATAGGTAGGCTTTGTGAACGTGTATATTGGAGGAACAGGAATTCGTTCTGTGTTAAAACCATACTTCAACAAAGTGTGTTAAAAACAATACGATAAATCGGTTTCCATTGAAATGATTTTCGAAACGTTTTCATTAGAACCGAATCACATTAGATTTATAATAATTATCTCTAGAGAATGTGAGTGCAATCGATTTCCACCCAGTCGCTTTAAAAAAAACGTAACAGCTGTGCCAACATTACCTTAAATAAATAAAAAAATTGTCAGATCCAATACCAAACACAATGGCAACCAATTACTGCCTATAAACATTAGTACTAACATATTTCTATGTTCAGAAAATTGTTTTGCTATTGAATGTATTACCATATTAATAACAAAGGTGCACACTTATACTGTACACTGTACATTACTCCATATACATAATTTGTGTTGATCATCCTCCAAGAAATTAATCTGGAATTTGTGAGTGCAGCACCAGCACAGCCTGAAGGGTTGCATTCGGTGGAGTGTATTAGCACACAAGCTGTGACAGTAATTTGTAAAAATAGATACTTGAAGTAGCTTTGTCCCAACAACAGTGGCTGAGTTATTCTTAGTCTGAATGTGGTGAACGATGTATGAGAACAGAAAAAAAAAATTCTGGCACCTCCACTGCATTGTTTACAGGGCCAGGTGTGGTCAGTAAAGACTTATAAATAACACACACTCACACACATGGCCTTGTCTGGTGTGATGCTGTTTTTATATCTTATATTAATAAGACAGTGCGGAGCTGCAGCTCCTTAATAAACCCTTCAAATGATTAACGGCTCCTTTAAATGAAGAGAACGGGATCGTAGGAAAGAGTCCACAGAGAGATAAATAAAGAATATTTTTAAGATACTTAGGTCCCCTTAAAACAATTATTCAAATTGTTTATCACATCACAGTTTTATTGTTAGCATATACAAGTGCATTCCAGGGAGGGGAAAAAAGCTTTATCCAGCCCCCTAAAGGATTAATTTTTCCCCTATAGAGGAAAGCGCAAAGTTTTATATAGAACAAAAAGTTTCCTATTCAGAGAAGTAACACTTGTGAAAAACTACTGAACATCTTTTTACTCAGAGAGTGTAGTCCAGCGGTGTCCAATCTTATCCACAAAGGGCAGGATAAATTGGAATTTGCATCAGCATACAGTACGAATGAAGTTGCTATAATCTGAAGATAATCCGCATTTAAATTAAATCCTATAGAAAAAATTTGTTTTGTGATACAAAATTTGACCTTAAGAACGAATTAAATTCATATGCTAAGGTTCCGGGGGGGCACGGTGGCTTAGTGGTTAGCACGTTAACCTCCAGGGTTGGGGGTTCGATTCCCGCCTCCGCCTTGTGTGTGGAGTTTGCATGTTCTCCCCGTGCCTCGGGGGTTTCCTCCGGGTACTCCGGTTTCCTCCCCGGTCCAAAGACATGCATGGTAGGTTGATTGGCATCTCTGGAAAATTGTCCGTAGTGTGTGATTGCGTGAGTGAATGAGAGTGTGTGTGTGCCCTGCGATGGGTTGGCACTCCGTCCAGGGTGTATCCTGCCTCGATGCCCGATGACACCTGAGATAGGCACAGGCTCCCCGTGACCTGAGAATAGTTTGGATAAGCGGTAGAAAATGAATGAATGAATGAATGAATGAATGAATGAATGAATGAATTAATGAATGAATGAATGAATGCTAAGGTTCCACTGTACCTTAAATAATAATGAACATCTGATATTTCTAATTCAATTTGCTAGTAATTCTGAACCATCCTCGTTATCAGCGTTAACATGTATCACCAGGGCAAAGCTAATATAAGGGACATCAAAAATGCTACATCTAAAAAGTGACTATTTCTTCACTACTAGCATCCTGCTAACTGCATTCTGAAGCAATCACATGCTTCAAATTGTTGTTCACAAATCTCAAATTCATTGTAACTATATATAAGCCACTCTGTAAAAATGACTTTGCTCAGATGATAGCGGTAGTGGCAACTATTTTGAATCGCTTATGTTAACCAGTTTCATTATTTATTTCATTGCTTTAGATTTTTACGTCAAGTCCTTTGTACTTAACGAGGTTACTTAGCCAGGTAAGCGTCTGAAGATATCCGAATGCAGTTTTTATGTATAAGTGGAAATCTGATAAATGGACATTAGGACAGAAAACATGATTTAGCTGTAAGCTACATCTGAGGAAAAGAAACGATTGACTAAATCTAGACAGGAAAACCCGAACATTATTCATCACACACCATATGCTACGCAGCGTAATCCTTTCTTAATCCCGATGCACAGCTGTATCGCCAGTCAGACAGACCCTGAGCTGGTGTTGGCTTTAAATCCCCGGTGCTTTCAGAAGTCCTCACTGTATTGTCCCATTGTGTCATCTGTAAGTATATACGGATGGGTTGAATTGACCAGTGTGTGTTAGACCTTGGTCTATATTTACTACCATGAGGTGGAGGCTGCTTTGTTCAGACTGCATTCTGCCAGTGAAGGACACTGTCTGTCTAGGGGGTCACCCTCTTTCCGTCCTTCTCAGACGCACACATACACACACACACACACACACACACACACACACACACACACACACACACACACACACACACACACACACACACATATTTGCACAGGGTGATACAGGAACAGAGAGAGAGAGAGAGAGATTTGAGGGGGAAAAAAACTGGAAGTAAAATAGAGGAGAAAACGAAGGACACATTGCGGATCTAATAGTCCTGCAGATTTGCTTCTGACAAACGTGAGTTACATTTTAATTGGTCCTTCTCCTTCCCAGACACGTACTGTATGAGTGACCCTGAAATTATTAACCTTCTGTAATGACAGACATGAACATATATATTGCTTGTCTTTACTAATTGGTGTAAACTTTGTCATTGTCTTATTACAGAATCTTACAATCAATACTTAAATAAAATGATCGATAAAACAGTAAATAAGATAAATAAATCTTGTAATATTAGTTTTATTTTTTTTATTTTTTTTTTTTTAAACAGTCACATTGACAAAATATGATAACAGGAAAGCAAGCTTGTTCAAACAAAGGTGATCCCATCAAAAAGGGAAAAAATTTCAAAAAAGCAATGTGATGTGACTGGATTTACATCAATTACATATAAATAAAGATATAAGAAAAGTACCAGAGGTGAAAAAATTGAATTGTGTCAAAGTTCAGCATTGAATCTCTTTCTTTCTAAAGTCTAAACTGAAAGCCAACAGAGTCCTGACTCATTTTAGATCAGACTTGTGTCTAGTAATAAAAAGCATTAAAACTGTCAGTTCAAATACTCACATATAAAATAACACTATTCTGAAGGCAATGTGATACAGTAATATTACGTATGTTGAACCGAATAAATCAGAAATAAATAATCAATCACAGATTGTTTGATGCAGCCTGATGTAAAGCAGAGTTACTGTTGATTATTTTCCAGTAACAGCACATCTTATTCCTCTTGTACCTTTGACAAATCTTTCATTTATCATCTACTTCTAGTTACATAAACAGCTATTCCATTACCAGCCTCGATTTTTTTTTCTTTCACTGGACTTTCCAAAAATACTAAATTAACTAAAATTAAAAAAAAAAACAAAAAAAACAATTACACTGTAAATTTTTTATAAAACTTAAACTGTAAGTTGCCTTGCATTTGAAAACACTTTCAAAATGAATCAAAAGATTCTGACCAATCAGATTTGAGAATTAACAGCACTGTGGTATCCTATGAGATATTTTATCTTGCTGAGCATAACAACAACGGTTCATGGTAGTCTATTGATATGAGAGGCTAAAGGTCGGTAATTAAGCAAATTAATCGATCGTTGATATCCGTAAGTTATCCAATGATTTCTTTTTTTAAAGGCAGGTGTTCTTTAGCCACACCTCAGTCTACTTTTTTTTTTCAATTGAAATCTCTCTTAATCTCAACAAAGATCAGAATAATCTAAGAGACTCCACACAGCATAGGATTCAAGTCCATGTCTCGATATCTCTAGCTTTACAAAACAAATTATGCTTTTTTCTTTCTGAAGTGGTTTATTTTTCAGAACTTCAGTCATAAATCTTCCACTGAAACAGGGCTGAATTATCCCTGTTTCTTCTAGCGTTGTGTAGACTCATTTCCTCGTTCCTGTCCCTGTAGTCACACAGCATTACTCGATTGGACAATATAAAGAAAGCCAATAGGACAATAGAAAGAGGGGGGAAAAAACACAATGCACTCTTTATGTGATCGTAAGACAGGTGGTGGCTGCAAGTTCGCTGTAAATGAAGTCATCTTTCAAAAGTGGCCTAGTTCTGCTGGGTGTATGCATGTGTGTATGTGTGTATGTATGTGTGTGTTTTTCCCAAGTGCCTCATGTGATTAATGATTGTGAGAGCACAGTGGGCAGCAACGCAGACCCGGACTAATGAAGTATTATTCACTCAACAGGCCACAAAGGGGTCTTTAAGGGGAGTTTTTATCTCTCTGGCTCCTAGGACTCTCTCTTTTCTCTGTCACATCCCTTGTAATAGTTGCTGATATGGAAATACTAGCAGTATAAACCTTCTGGGGGCTTTCTTGAGGGCTCAAAATCTTGCTTGTAAGTCACTCATATCTGTCAATTATGTGAACAACAGAATGAACAACAGTCGACCCAGACTCCAACCCTGGAGGACACCGAAAATCAAACTAAACTAGAATGCATTTTAACTTCATAGATATGCTTTTTTTGTACAGCTTTACCTCTGCAAATAATTTTAGTGGGTGAAGATAACACCTTCAAATTTGAAAGTATTTAAAGAAAAAGCACTTGGGGCATCTCAGAGAGCAGAAATTGGTTTGATATCGCCATTTACTTAGAAGATCTAGTTTTTGTTTCTTTGGAACTTTTCTGTGAATTAAAACAGAAATCCTTATTATAAACTACAAATGCAAAAAGCCCTAAGTGTCTAATTTTATATGAGCTTTATATCATATAATCACCACTGAGGATCGGGACATGACAAAGACGTTTAGCTGAACATGGACACAAGAAAACAGTCACAGATTTCCATTCTGAGAAAAAGGTGTTAAAAAGAGTCCTCTTATTCTAACAGGCCTCGATTTGGTATTCGTGATCATACCGTGTGACCTTCAAAGAAGTCTCCTGTTAATTGTTGAGTTCTTATTTACTTTCACTTGAGTTCTTGTTCATTCCGACTTTGGAAGGTCGACTCATGACTGTTCCTTTGTTTCTACTTTCCCTTTCTCTCTTTTTTCCTCTAACCTTGTATGAGAGCCCCTGCATATATAGTCCCTGCGAAATCATTAAAGAAGTGAGATTCTGATTCAACTTTTTGTCTTTGTTTCGGGTGTCTCTCCGAGTTCCTGATTCATCCTCATCTGAGCAAATTTATAACAAAGTATTAAAATAACCTCCTAAAAATCATGACTTTTTTTCAGTACATCACATTGTCCTTTTTTTATATTTATTCATTTTAAATAAAGTCTGCGAATGTTCTAATTACCCGGTTACCCAATAGCTAGCATCAATGGACCAAATACTACAATGTTGTAAGAATGTTGATTAAAACAAATTAAAAAAAACATTAAATGTTCTCAAAACAACCGGGAAAACATTTAAAAAATAAGTCTACAGACGAAATGTATAGAAAACAATGTACTGACTTGACGACTTAACATAGCATCATGCTAGCGTATGATGTTCACGTGGCCAATTCTGCATTTCTGCATTTAACACTAAACAACATTACCAGTGAATTTAATTAATGTTTCCACATTTAACAATGTAGATTCTTTGGTGTCCTTATTTATAATCTTACAACAAATTGTTTTCCTATCAGAATTAGTTTTTTTGGAAGCTAATTCTTCTTAGTACTTGCAATTTAAGCAAAAATAAATCCCTGAAATTTATCCCGAATCTTTATTTTCCTCATGTTAGCCTCTGCTGGCACACAACCAATACTAGCTGATGTATTGGTTGTGATGTCTATGCTGACTATGCTGATGTCTGAGTTTTCAGGAAGGTGAAAAACATTTCCCATTTCAGCCTCAGCTGCTTTCTGTAATTGATTATGTTTATCCAGCACATTGTTGGGTCATGACAATGCCATGCTGATTCCCAATAGCATTAACGCTACAGCATCCCTGTCAAAACAAAACGTTTAAACCCCCAAAAATCTCAAAATCTCTGCAAACAACTTACTCTGAGTAGCTATAAACCCGAGATGTTTAATCATCCTGTGTTCGTGGCGAACGAGATCAGCGCCGCATGTGTAGCATTAACTCAGCTTTGGAGCATGCGTTAAACTTCACTTGAACCCTTTGTCTTCTAGAGCCGTGCAATTATCCACACTTTATGAACATGACAAGAGGTTTGATCTTATTAAAAAAATTTAAAATGTTCAAATTAAGTTATAAAACAAAGGTATTAGTTGGAAAAGAAAAGAAAGGAAAAGAAAGGAAATCAATTGATGCCTTCAACTACAACTGCCTGATCACATAATTAGCAGTAGGGTCTTAATGGATGAACATTGTGAGAACATTTTTACAAAGGAGCACGATGCTCCTAGCAAATAAGATGCGCGTGTGAAATTGCGGTTTATGCTCATTTGATTGCTTCCGCTTCCTGTTCTGTCTACTTCGGGTTTAAAAATAAGCTTCACTATGCTCGCTGTCTCTACTAACACAGTGAAAGCAGCACAGCAGCTACTGGCTAATAACTAAATCATCTTAGTCTACTAACTAATTCTTGCTAATAGCTTTGACAGGTGTTGAAAAAGGTGATAGATATAAAAGCAGTATTTAAAATTAAGAGGAAACTAAAATGCTGTGCGAAAATGGTGTATATGTGAAAAAGTAAAAATGCTAGCTTGAGCATTCTGATAGTTGGAATTATGATCGCTTTAAAAAAAAGATATAGAAAAATTACAGAAATCATTTACTTGAGCAGATGCCAATCTGAACTTTTGGCAAAAGTACAACAGAATTTGTACACACACACACACACACACACACACACACACACACACACACACACACACACACACTCTACTGTACACTCGCTGAACACAGGAACACCTGTTCAACCTATTAATAGCATCAGCTAGTCTTCTTCCAATCTTCATCTGTCCAGTTACAATATGTAATACGGGACCTGGATGACAGGAGCAGAACCTTACTCGATCTTCTGCTCTCGTTGCTCATCCACATCAAAGTTGTGCATTCTTCATTCTTGCATTCTTGTGCATTCATAGTTGATGCTTTTCTGCTTATCTCGGTTGTATCGGGTGTTTATTTCAGTTCCCGCCAGTTTGAACAAGTCTGGACATTCTCCTCTGATCTCGCTCATTAGACACCAAACAGACTGGATGTTTTTAGTTTTTCACACCATGACCATATAAACCCTATATAGTCTATATAGACTGCTGTGTGTGAAAATCCCAGGAGTTTCTGAAATATTTAAACCAGCCTGTTTTCTCCCATTCTGATTGCTGATGTGAAAATTTCCTGAAGGTCTTGGTCTGTGAATGTACGATTTTAAGTACTGCGCTTCTGCCAGTGTTGCAAAGCTGAATATACTGTACTTACATGAATGGCCAGGTGTAAAGGGGAACAAAAGCGGTGGTTAAGTTCAAATCACAACATTATCAAGCTGCCGCTCCTGAGCCCTTGAGCAAGGCACTTGAACCTCAAGGGCATTTGCCACATGCTGTAAATGTCCAGTTGTTTATATTAAATTGGCAGGTAAGCGTATTATAATAATAATAATAATAATAACAAGCTGATTATCATAAAGTCTCACTAAGTTGGTAACGATTTTGATTGAGGAAGGTGGTGCGAATGGTGATTATGCTAGCCGTATAGTAGCCAACACAATTTATTTAACAGTTCTTCACTTTTACAGGATTAACATGGCGACTAAAATGGTGACATACCGGTGCCAGGAGGAGGAAAAGGCGCAGATGTCTCAGAGCATGGAGCTGTCCTCACAGATCAAAAAGAAAACATTTAAATCAAGGTATGGCATTGATTTCATCATCATCATCATCATCATCATCATCATCATCACAAAGCAACGCAAGATAAAGTATCACCACTTTGGCACAGATGCCGTGAGTCTTATAGGCTGTTCTGTGTCACATGACTTATCTGGATATGTTCTTTGTTTTTTCAGGGGTTTTTAAGTTTGTTTTAATAGCAATTTGCCACAAAATACCAAAAAAAAAAAGGACCGTTGTGCAGGCTTGATTCTGGGATGTATCACACTTGTACAGGGATGTACAGTATTTATAGACGACGTCTGTTTTATCGGAGAACGAGCAGCCAGGATGAAGTTCTATTGAACGTGTGATTAGGTTATTTAAGTCAACATTGTAAAACGTTAGGATTTGTTTACACAGTCATGTTTCACTTCAACAATAATGTCATTAGATAGTTGCTTCGTAGCCAACTCATCATTCGTGGAGTCAGGATATCATTGCTCTCATCTGTTCATAGGAATAACAAACATGTTACAGTTCCAAAGCCACAAAATAACACACTTCAAAACACATGATACCTGCTATTGTTCAAAGCAACGTGCTTCCTCTCTAAAGTAAGATTGGGCTTTCAGAGTGGATAATAAACTGACCAAGCTATCTATAGTGTCTCTTACATCTGCTCTACTTACACTACAATCTCACGTTACAAAACCAAGCCTCGAGAACTTCCTCTTTTTTCCCCATTTTTCTGCCTACCTCAACTTCTCTGTGCTTCTAAGCCAAGTGCATGGACTTCTGCTTTTCTGCTCACCTGTTCCTCTGTTGCTATAAAGTCGATATCATGCCACAGGCCAAGTTTTCACTGAGTGCATAACCGTATCCATAATAACAAGCAAAAACAAGTTGATAGGGGAAGGTGGTTCCTTCTTCATTATCTTTGACAAGCTGTGTTTTGTGTAAAACGGACACATGTCTAGGTGTGTTCTAGCCCACGTACAGTATGTTGTCTTTTATGAATCTGTTTGTTTGTTTGTTAGCAGTACGAGATTAGAAGGTTTATCACTGTGTAATATTAAGATTCTGATTCTTCAGATTCTGTGACCGACTGTGTGATAAAGTGTGTCCTCCATGTCTTCATTCAATTATGCGGAAGGTCGTGTAATGATAGAGCTCTGCTAAAGAAGATTACTATGTTCCACCTATGTCATAAATCTGTCTGTTCTTGGGGTCACGTAAATAAGGATATCTTTTTATTTGCATATTTTTCTCTATGTTTAAATTCCGCCAATGCCGCTGCTGGATTTGTAAACCTCTTGTGAGTTTTACATCATCTTATGCCTTCCTTGTGTTGATGGCTTTTAGACAAAAATTATGAAATATCACCATCACTGATTTAGTGGATGATGTTTACTTCAGTAATTTTGCAAGCTTTCCAAGGCAGCAATACAGCCCCAAACCATGAGTTTTCTCTGTTGTTAATGAAATAACCGACAAAAATCCTGCTCCAAAACAAACAAAATAGATCTAAACTAGATCATTAACCCTTGTATATTGTTTGTATTTTTGTTACTCAGCCAGTGTTCGTGGGTCTGATGATTTTTTGGTTTTTAATTCAACACAATCAAAAATTTTATGTTAAAATACTCTACAGATGTTTACTTTATCCCAATTACAAGCAATATAAACAGCATATAGGGTTAATATTTGCCCTTTACCTTTATTACATCACATTTTTTAATTAAAGTGCTACCCGTTTTTTTTTTTGTTGTTTTTTAATAAAATGTAATAATTATAAAAAAGAAAATCAAATTTAATGAAGTTATGAGTTGAAAAAAATCAACAAATTTACAAGGAAGCAAAGTTTTTCAAAACTATTGATGTTTATGAATATGGGTCCCACAAACCTGAACACTATACACGGGTTAACAAAGCATCTGGAACGTTATTCTGTGCACCGTTAAGACAAAAGATAAAAGTCATTTTTACCACAATGCTAAACCTGGAAGAAAAACTCCCTGGACATCAATAACAAATCTTCCCCATAAGGCATGTTGGTGGGAGTATTGTGTTTTTTGGGTCTGCAGTGTATAGAACAAATAATTGCGCGAACAATGAATTCAACATTAAATCAGTTTTATAGATGATATGTGAAATAGATTTAGCAGACACTCTTTTCCAAAGCGACTTAGATTTTGATCTCATTTTATTCAACTATTAATCCATTACCGATTGGATGGTTGTGAGTTTGAATCCCAAGTCCACCAATCTACCACTGCTGGGCCCCTGAACAGGTCCCTCTATTGCTCAGTTGTATAAAATGAGATCAAAATCTAAGTCGCTCTGGAAAAGGGCGTCTGCTAAATCTATTTCACGTATCATCTATAAAACTGATATCATGTTGAATTCATTGTTAGCTCAATTATTTGTTCCCAAAAAAACATAATACTCCAACCAACATGCCTTACGGGGAAGATTTGTTATTGATGTCCAGGGCGTTTTACTTCCAGGTGTAGCATTGTGGTAAAAATTACTTTTATCTTTCGACCTGGGATTCAAACTCACAACCATCCAATCGGTAAACCATTACCTTAACCGCTAGGCTTCTTCATCCACACAAATAGATGTAAGTATGTCAGCAAAAAAAAGTTAAATGCCACATGTCACAGGTGAGACGGTGTGACGTGACCTGAATAGGACGGTCCATGCAAGAAGTCCTAGAAATTTTAATGAAATACAAAACCTTTATAGAGAAAAATAGTCCAAAATTTCTCTTTCCTGCAGTCCAAATCTGATCAGCTGCTACAAGTTATAACAAGTTCACATATTTCTTCCAGCCTGTACTGTGACTGATAAGTCTTTGTGATTAATTGAATAGATATAGTGAAAGTAAAATTATTTATTAGTCTAAGAGGATCGTCTATGTCTCATATTATGACTTGAATGTAGTCCAAGGATTCATATTCAGTAATGTTCAAGCTCGGTTTGTAGGTCTTGTGTGACAAGTGACCTTTAAAGTGTGTGTGTGTGTGTGTGTGTGTGTGTGTGTGTGTGTGTGTGTGTGTGTGTGTGTGTGTGTGTGTGTGTGTGTGTGTGTGTGTGTGTGTGTGTGTTGTGTGACTGTGTCAGATGTCCTTCTGAGCTACAGCTTGTTAATCTGAGTGTTTATCATGTGACTCAGGAGTAGTAGACTGACATCTGTTAATCAGAAACTCTGGCCTTATTACTGTGTGGAGCTTCACGTGGGCTGAAGGAGTGAAGTGACTTTTAATTAAAATAATAATAATAATAATAATAATAATAATAATAATAATAATAATAATAAGAAGAAGAAGAAGAAGAAGAAGAAGAAGAAGAAGAAACAGAAAACATCCCAAAAACACATTTATCCTTTATCCTAGGATCTATCTATCTGTCTGTCTGTCTGTCTGTATGTCTATCAGTCTACTGTTTGTAAATCTCTATCTATCTATCTATCTATCTATCTATCTATCTATCTATCTATCTATCTATCTATCTATCTATCTATCTATCTATCTATCTATCTATCTACCTTCATATTCTCCAGATGTCTGTCAATCTTCCTTTCTTTCTGTCTATTTCTCTATCTACCTTTCTCTTTCTCTGTCTGTCTTACTCCATCTAATTTGAGTCTGTCTCTCTTACTCTCTTTCTATCTTTCTTGCTTACCTGTTCTCTCTCTGTTTGTCTTTCTGTTTGTGTCTTTATCTCTCTGTCCTGTCTCTTACTATCTCTCTCTCTCTCTCTCTCTCTCTCTCTCTCTCTCTCTCTCTCTCTCTCTCTCTCTCTCTCTCTCTCTCTTACACACACACACACACACACACACACACACACACACACACACACACACCCCATGTGTTCTACCCCAGGGCACATTAATATGGCTGGAGCCTGCCCAGTGCCTCGGCCATAAGCTTTTGTAACAACAACATGAAGATGAATTACTTGATTAATTACAGAAGAAGAAGCGTTCTGCCTGCTCTCTGCGTTTCAGACCATGTAACTGGTTTACACACCTTCAGATTCCATTAAGAATGCTTTCAGTCTTTTAGGCAACAGCAATAAAACCTCAAAGCTCTGGTGTAATCGGCAATAAGAGTTCACTTTAACGTGGCACGTCGACTAGAAGATCCCAGCTCCCTCTCCTGGAACGAAGTGGAATATTCCGAGCCAGGCCTGCAGGGAGAACCAACACGAATAGAACTTATTTAATGAGATGAGTCTATTTAAGTAAGTCTATTCTATTCAGGTTCGTACTCTCTGAGGGTACAAAGCCAAATCATGACAAACGTGGCCCAGATTTTACTAATGATGGTGCTGAAGGCTTTGTTGATTCGGCTCTTCCGAGAACACTTGAATATCGATACTGAAACTCCTTAATCCAAATGAGTGTGTGTGTGTGTGGGTGTGTGTGTGTATATATATATACTGTATGTCTGTGTATCTGCTTTTGTACATCTATCTGTATCCTTTTTTGCTGTGATGTTATTTGTGCGAGGTGATCGATGCTGGGTGCAGTTACACTTTCTGCCCTGCAGTAGGTACCAAATGACAGAAGCACATTGCTGCCACTCAAGAAAAAAATATACCTCCATCGGTATCTCATTATTACAGGATAATTAATTCATTAATGGTATTAGGAAATCTCAGGATTATTAGAAAATCATCTCAGCATTCTGAGAGAAAAAACCTACTTCTTATTAAAAAAATATTGTGTGATTTCGAGACGTTATTACATTTTTAATTGTGCAATGATGCATTATCATGTGAAATATATAAAGCCTTCCATTTCAGTTTTAGAGTTATGCTTTGTAAACTGTACGTTAGAATGATATGCTTTTCTCTCTCAAGGGTTTCATACAACCTGGAGTCTCTGTATGGGGAACACAATGGACAGGGCACCAGTCTATTACAGGGCACAACAGTACACACTCGGGAGCTCCTTTCTAGTTATAATTTTGTTTCGTTTTATTGTCCCCTAGTGATGAAGAGGCCTCCCTGTCTGAGTTCTATCCCATCATCCCCGGTGACATCATGTCTGTCAAAGAGATTCTGACGGAGCCAAAGTTCCCACGGCACAGGACATGGTACTGTTACACCTCAACACACTGAGATATCCAAACCGACCTCAGCAAGAATTACATTCATTCCATTAACATTACTCTGTTGAACAGCATCCAAATATGCTGTTCTTGTTGTTCTGCCTAATGGCAAATTTTTATTTAATTTCTACTGTCTCTTTGGCACGATTACCTCGATTTGATTAGATCAGGTGGTGTCGGTTAATTTACTCAAAACAGCAGCTCTGAGAATATTCCAACTGTAAGCCAAATCACAGGTTTGTATTAACCGGTGCATTAGAATTAATTAATAGTAGGGTAACCTATAATGAATAAAGAATCTATTCAATCAAGCATCCCATCTGTTACAATTTGAATATTCATGCTTAACTTCATATGAGTGAGTGAGTGAGTGAGTCACTCAGTCGTGGCCGGCCCGAGACTCGATCCCACAACCTTAGGGTTAGGAGACAAACTCTCGAACCATTAGGCCATGACTTCCCCCTATTGTTATGTATTATTCTAGCATAGCTAATTGGCACAAGCAGAGAAACGCAGTTTCCAAAATTTTACTGGACCCCATATTTTTTTGTACACAGTAAAGAAAATGAAAAACCTTATACAGTATGTCGCTTAAGATAGTTCCAGCATTCATTACCAAATTTCCATCAAATATATGAAAATATATACGCAAAGACAATTACTGTCTGCTGTTATGGCATTAAAAAGTTTAAGCAAAATGAAATAAATGGAAATATTTCTGACTGAAATACTTCAGTTAGAGCAAAGTCACAAGCCAAAGGATCACTGACTGATTTGATCCTATTATAATCCACATCATTCAGTTCCAAGGCACTTCTCTTCTTACACTACTCACATTTGCATCTTTTGCTCTACTTGACTGATTTGATTTATTGTCGGTCTACACTTGCCATAGATAAAAATCTTTTAGGAGATTTATGACCATACAGTATTTGCATGGGGTCAGTTAACACTGGCACAACCACACCGCAATCCTGGAGGATTCAAAGCAGAACTGAATACGAACACAATAGAGAAGAGCAATACATGAAAAACTAGATTCCTGGGAAATATGTTTCATAGTATACAACATGTTTCCCTGAGTGTCTCACTTTCTAACTGAATTGTTTCAAAAAGCCTGACAAAACACCTGCAACTCAGATCAACACAACAGAATAAGAAAAATTGAAACACGGTCTTTGCGTAGATGAAAAGTTGTGACTAAATTAGGAGGCTTTAGTGAGGATGCCCAGAAAAACGTTTACAAATGGAAGAGGAGATCGTAGAGAAGATGTGAGGATGAATGATGAGTTTCTTTGGAGGATGTGAGGATGAATAAAGCTGTCTGGAGGAGGCTAGGACCGACGAGTCTGTAGGGAGCTGAGACGAGAACTCTGAAGATGAATGTGGAGTCTGTAAATGGGATGTGAGGATGAAAGAGGAGTCTGGATGCAAGATGGATGGATAAATGAAGAGAACGTATGGAGGATTTTAGGTTTATTAGATTAAAGAGGAGTCTGTAAATGGGATGTGAGAATGAATAAGGAGTTTGTAAAAAGAAAATGAGGATGAATAAGGAGTCTGAATGGAGGATGAATGAAGAGTCTGTAAATGTAGGATGTGAGGATAAATAAGGAGTCTGTAAAAAAAGGATAAATGAGGATTCGATAAGGAGGATGTGAGGATGAATGAGGAGTCTGTAACTGGAGGATGTGAGAATGAATAAGGAGTCTACAAAGAGAAAATAAGGATGAATGAGGAATCTTTAAAGGATGAATGAGAAGTCTAAAACAAGAAAATGAGGATGAATGATGAGTCCATATGGAGGATTTGAGGATAAATGGGGAGTCTTTAAATGTGATGTGAGGATGAATTTAAAGCCTGTAGGGAGGATGTGAGGATAAAAAGGAAACGAGACTGAATAAATCCAGAAGATGTGAGGCTGAATGTTCACGTGTTTTATTGTTTAGCCGAGGCTCTCTCATCTCTTGTCCAACTTCTCATGTGAATATAATTTTCATATGCAGTTTTCTATCGTGACTTAATATAGAATATCATGCTGAAATATTAGAGAACGCATAGATTTTCCTGTGTGAGAGAGTGAAAGGGGAAGGTTGTGACTGTTGAGAGCATGCTTGTGATGAAAGACAGACCAAGCTACTGGAGAGAGACTTGAGGGAGAAATATGTTCAAATCAAAGTGAATATTCAATCACTTCAGCAGTATCCTATAAGCAGCAGCCAGATCTCATACCTCAAAGAACCGTGACTCTGTGTGTGCGACACGCACAAGCTCACCTGAAATCTCTCTAGCCTTCCTTTCCTTATAATAACACGCGTTTTAGCACTGTTACCTTCAGAGGCAAATCCAGAATAGGGCGTTAAATCTGAAATTCGGGAAATCAATCACAATATTTAACGGTATCAGCACACATGACAGAAATAATAAAGTAAAAAAATAAAATATGTCTATATTTCCAGAGACTCATCCACTGGCAAGAACTGGTACTATTTCGTCAGAAAATAAAAAAGCGAGAGAAAAAATGTATCTGAAATTCCCAAGCCTTCAATTTATTTCTTCAAAAATGAATGTACAGCTAGCTATGCAATGTAGATAATGTAGGTATATTAGAAAATGTTACAGGATACATAAAGACTGCGTTATCCTCAAATAATACATCAAGTCATGTCAAGTCAAGAAGCTTTATTGTCATTTCAACCATATATAGCTGTTGCAGTACTGTACATAGCGAAATGAGACAACGTTTCTCCAGGATCGTGGTGCTACATAAAACAAAGACAGGGCTAAGGACTTGTAAGTAGTCTTAGATACATTTCAGTCACGACGACTTGAGTCAAAATAAAGACAATTCTTTCGACATATATTTAAATTTTTATTTGCAAGCTTGTTAAATTTACTTTTGGCGGTATGGCTCTGTTCTGAATTCCCCATCCTTATCATGAGCTCCATGAAAGCTAGTCAGGGAACAGCAGGAGCTTCTGGGGACAATCTCCCATTTACAGTAAAACTGGGAAAGCAGCAAGATAAAATCCCCCCGTTTGGAACAGAGCCTGCGTCAGTGACAACAGAATGACACTGATTAAGTTAAACACAAAGTTTCAAGGAGGAGCTATGGGAGGAGGTGGGTTGGCACAATGCAAAGGAAACAGCCAAGCAGACAGACTGAAAATGCATTTAAATAGGACACCCTGTTTGAAAGGGACCAGCTTAGGTATCAGATCAGCTGATGGCTGGGTTAGAAAATGTTTTTGTTTTTGTTTTTTTTGTTTTTTTCTTGCCAGTCAGCTGATAGCCGAGCTCGTCTATGTGGCCTGCCTGAACTGACGCTGAACGCTATATAAAGTGCAACTGTGCAACCCGGTGCAAACAGTGCAGGACAAGACAAACAAGACAGACCAGACAGTGAAGGACAAGACAGACCAGACAGTGCAGGACAAGACAGACCAGACAGTGCAGGACAAGACAGACCAGACAGTGCAGGACAAGACAGACCAGACAGTGCAGGACAAGACAGACCAGACAGTCTAGGACAAGAGACAGTTCAAACAAAAAGTTACAAGACAATACAAAAAGTACAAAAAATACAATACACAAAGGAAAATAAACAGTAAACAGAATCAGCGCCGAACAACCGGTGTAAATACTGTATGTAAATACTGTATGTTCAAACAATATTTCATGCAGTAACATTAGGATGAACACAGTTTCTTAGCAGCAGATCCTTGGGATAATAAATAGAATTGTGCAAAAAACAGCAAATGACTGAAATATTGCATTGTATGTGCAAAATGGCTGAGATATTGTACAATATGTGCAAGAACAGCTGCAATGTTGGACAGTTTGTGCAAAACAGCAAAAACGGCATGTTAACAGTTTGCTGGATTGTAAGCAGCATGTAAACAGTTTGATGTGTCAGTGTGTGTGTTTTGTGTGGGTCTGTGCAGTCCATACTGATGATGTGTGTGTATGTTGTGCTCGGTACAGTTCAAATGTATTCATGTATATGTAAGCTAAAATCAAATAACCGCATTCAGAAATGAACATGTATTTGCATGAACCAGCTATAAACATTCAGTGACAAAAAAAATTAGCAATGACTGAGTCAGAGGTGTGTGCCCTGTGATGGGTTGGCACTCCGTCCCGGGTGTATCCTGCCTCGATGCCCTATGATGCCTGAGATAGGCACAGACTCCCCGTGACCGGAGAAGCTCGGATAAAGCGGTAGGAAATGAATGAATGAATGAATGAATGAATGACTGAGTCAGAGGTGTCTGGTGTCTGTCTGTTAATGACCCAAACAGGAATCTTCACCAAAACCCGAGAGCTAAGAAAATGGAAAAGTGTCACCTCATCTCTTACCATCTTATGTCCATTATTAATAGCCTCAGTAGTCTGAAATACTCAAACCAACTCATCTGGAACTAAAATCCGTCCTACGGTCAAAGTCCGTGAGATAATTTCACATTAAACGAAGCTCTTGACCCGTGTCTGCATGCACCTACTGCCTCATAATTTTATCATCTCAAGAAGAAACTCATCTATAGGTGTTTTTATTACAGTGACAGTGATTACTTAAAAAACTGAATAGAAAAGTCTAACAAGCTCTGACATGTTGATTCAGTGGGGCAGAAAAAAGATCTATATTTAAACATTCTTAAGCAGATTTGACAGAAGAATAACTAATATTATAGAAGACACGGGAAATCAAAGCACTCTGAAACGAGTGTGTTGAAGTGTGCACTTCTGCTAAAACCATATGAAGCCTCCTCCAAAAGAACTCCTACTGCCATCATTTCAGGAAGCTTTTCTCCACTTCTCCTTGGCCTTTCAAGGAAAAGCCGGACCAATCCGGATTCGGCAGCGTGCACTTGAAGACCTCCTTTTGAGCTCTTCAGTGACAGGCGGAAAAATGTCACACAGCACTCGTCTCAGAACAGAAAAGTTCAAGCAGCTCAAATCATCCTCATAGTCTTTTTAATACAGTCAGACAGAAAGATGTGGATAGATATGTGCAAGCCCTGACTTGAGATACTTCTTGAGATAGCAATCTTATAGTGTCATTCATTCATTCACTCACTCACTCATTTTCTACCGCTTATCCGAACTTCTCGGGTCACGGGGAGCCTGTGCCTATCTCAGGCGTCATCGGGCATCAAGGCAGGATACACACTAGACGTAGTGCCAACCCATCACAGGGCACACACACACTCTCATTCACTCACACACACACTACGGACAATTTTCCAGAGATGCCAATCAAACTACCATGCATGTCTTTGGACCGGGGGAGGAAACCGGAGTACCCAGAGGAAACCCCCGAGGCACGGGGAGAACATGCAAACTCCACACACACAAGGCGGAGACGGGAATCGAACCCCCAACCCTGGAGGTGTGAGGTGAACGTGTTAACCACTAAGCCACCGTGCCCCCCCTTATAGTGTCATGTTTTTTATTTTTTTATGATTTTAGATATTATGCTATGGGCTGTGATACCTCCTAAAAATGTTAGTATTATTAACAAATATAATGTAGTATCATGGTGGTGGATTTGCTGAAATCTTCATCCACAGTAAAGAAAAAAATGTATCCTGATTTCTATACATATGAATCTTAATAATTCATTCAAATGATCAAATCTTAGTTTCCGCAGCTAACTAACTGTAACCCCGTACAATTGTGTTGTATAGCTGCAATGTAATCTGGAACTTTGAGTCCCAATGTTTACTACAACTCCAGTGTTCTATGCTGGATTTTTTAACAACAATGTAGAACTTAGCTAGAAAATAGCGACTAAGATATTTCTTGGTTTATATGGAGCTCATAGAGAAACCTAATCATTATTCTTTACTGTATGTTTGCGATTATTTAAAAAATGCCTTGCAATGTGACATCAGCGCTGAAAAAATATTTCACAGAAATATATATAACTTAAATGCCACAGCAACCAACAAATTAGCACCGGAATCCCTAAATACATAAGAAATATTTCAACAGAAGCATGTTAGAAATAAGAAAAAAGGAACGTCCCATGATAGTTCCCATAGCGACAAGCTCCATGCGTTTACGTTTGTGTTTGTTTCTGTTGTGTCTCAAGACCTCCTGACCTCCTGTCATTGATGAATTACCACACTGTGTGCACCTGTTTTGTGTCGGTTCACAATCAGTTTGTTTATTATACGCTGTTGCGTCTGTGAAATGTAGCAATGACTTATTATGCGTTGTTATGTCTGATCCTTTGTTTCCTGTCTTTTCTCATTTCACAGGACGCTACAGTGCTTCTTCAACTCCTTCAGCAGTAATTTGCCATTCCGACATAATTACAGCCTAGGCTTAAATGCTAAATATGACTGTCAGTTTAAGCAGACTGTCAATTTAAGCGGTTTTAAGCAACTTGTCATTCAGAAACATTCACTATCATCACATTCTTGCAATTAATTATAGCACTTTAGATTTGTCTTTGGCAATTAATGCATCTTCAGAACAGGTTTGTGTCTCCAAACATAGTGGTTCAAGCCCAAGTAAAAATTAGAGATGATATTTTGCATTTGCAAAATTTTAATTCAAACACTTGGGTCACTTGGTGTTTAGTTTGCTTTTAGGTGTTTATATATGAAACATGTCAGACCTTTTTTTTAGTATGCTTCACTGTTATTCTTCCAATAACAATGAAATTCTGAGGCACAAATGTGTTTGTGCTCCTCAGGGAGGTCCTGAGGGAAACCATGGATAAAGATGAGCTGCAGGAGAGGGACCAATGGACCATGTTCGGTAATGAGGCAGAAAAGGTGGAGATCGAGGTGATCAGGAACCAGCACATGGTCCGGCAGCGCATGGACCACATGGTGCTGCGTAAAGAGGTGAAGCCCAGATAGAGGAAACTCAATAATTGGTGGTTTACAGTCCTGTAGAGAGCCTGCCGCTTCAAATGTTTCCACGCTGAGGAGCTCATGAATAGTTTAATGATTTGCTAATGAGTTAAACCAGCATGGTGGGACCTCAGGACTTGGTTTAAATCCCAGTGCTATAAAAGCTAAAAGAATATTTAATGTGTAAAATTACCATTGCTAATAACCAATTCAAATAAGATGAAATCAGCCTGCATTGTTCATATAAGGTGATGCTTACAGGAAAATCCCTCAAGTCTTCAACTTTTAGATGAAACGCTGTACTCGCAGCCCAAACTTAAGTTATACCATTTTAATAATGATTTATTATATTATATTTATTATTTAGATTAATTAAAATGAGATCTTGCTTAATCCCATTTCCCATAGTTCAGTGATAGAGGTACTCTTCACTAAGCATTCTTCCTCCGTCCTCCATCCTCCTGTCTCTCTGTGATTCTCACAGGCCATGACTTTGATCAAATTTTCATCTTCACCCTCAGGCAGAAAGGAAGATTTCAACACACCTGAAGTTTCTGGATGATTTGAGCATGAAGACTCCGGATTTTTCGATTCCTCTTCGTCCCCACACCGTCTGGGAGGGAATGGCTGTCAAACTTTCCTGCACTGTCGAGGGTTGTCCATCACCACATGTCACCTGGTGAGGAGTTGTAAAGCATGTTCGCTTTTCTTAACCAAAAAAAATAAGAAAGGTTCATCAACTTTACTTGGTGAAATAGTTCAGCCAGTCTTTGGAGTTTGCTTCTTTCGTGTTAGGTTTGGCAGTCTGGAAAAACCTGTCATATGTTGGTACAAATGACTTCTAACAACTTTCACACCTCAATTTTATAAACATGAGATATGAATATCCAGTATATTTGTCTTACTTATGAATCTATATAAGTCGTGTTTATGATATGCTTCTTCTCATGTCAGGTATAAAGATGGCATTTCTCTGACAGGGTCCTCACAACCCTGGAACTACAAACTGCTACAGAAATTTGGCCTCAACACTTTGGAGATTCGAAGGTGATCATACTCTTAAAATAAATGGGACTACGATTGTGACCTAGAATGTCTTACATATGTGTGTGTGTGAATTATTACTCAGGTGTAGTGCTGCTGATGCTGGAGAATACAAAGTGGTGGCCAAAAGCTCCTTAGGCGAGGCAACAACCTACGCCACACTTATAGTGAACTGTGAGTGATCTACGTTATTGATTTTTTTAGATGGCTGATTTAAAGTTTAGATGGAATTTTAGCTCTTGACTCATTTTTGACATTTAGGTTCCTGTTTGACAAATAATATTGGTCAGTTTTAATGTAGTTTTGGAGTTATCTTGATTTGTAGCATGTCAGAATTCAGATTTTAGCAGAGGCGGGAGTAAGTCACACACGTGCGAGTCACAAGTAAGTCTCAAGTCATGAATGTCAAGTCAAGTGGAGTCTTTTTTTAATATTTGTCAAGAAAGTCTCAAGTCTCAAATTTGCGACTTAAAGGCAGGGTCTCTCATTTTTGAAAGCCAATGTTGACATTTGAAATCACCAAAACAAATACGCTACACCCTAACCCAAACGGGTCCCACCCCTGTATTGATAGCTCCGCCCACACATACATACGTAACCCAGGCAAATAATGGAAAGAAATGTGTCTTTATCATAGCGGAAGGGAAGAACAATACGATTGCAGATAAACAAACAAGCAAAAATGACACACAAGCATAATCATCTAAAGGACAAAGGCATATATTAGTTCTGTGTAACAAAACAAAACCAACGTTACTCACCTATCCAGAAGGAAAAAAACGCCTCGGCGTCTTAAGTAAAGTTGAACTTCCTGAGTCAATAACTCCTGAGCTAAACGCTGTTACTACACAAAACACGGTTGTAGCTGCCTCTCTACATTACTACGATAGAAAAGAGGTGTTATTTGTGTAGTAACAGCGTTTAGCTCAGGAGTTATTGACTCGGGAAACTCCAACCTGTGAATATTTGGCCAACTTCCTGCTCCTTCAGTTCTCTCCAGCGCTGGAAAGCTGATCCTATATTAACACGTCCTACTTCTTGCCTTATCATAAGCCTTTCTTCTCTTTCTTTCTTTGTTTTTATCCTCCATGTCAATGTTAAAACCGCTTTCTGCTAATGTCATAGACAAATTTGTGAATCTGGAATTGTAGTGAATGGGTGTTGAATAATTGAAAAGACGCGTTGAATTGTTGTGTTTGGTTCTGTGGCTTGATGCTGATGAGGGAAAATATCACAGAAATTTTATAAATTAGCTTCCAAAACAATTTTTTTTTCTTAAAAATCCTTACTCTTGTAATGTTTCCTGTGAATAAATGGCATCGTTGCTCTTACAATTCAGAATTTTTAAACTTTCTAGTAAAAAAAAAAAAAATCAAGCTAGCTTTTTCGATCGGCTTACATTAAAGCATTCACTGACACTCTCATTCTCATCAGCTAGCTAACTCAGGCTTTCCCTTGTCATTCAAAGATTAGTTTTGATCTATATCACATTAAAAGTGGATTAATACATATAATTGTAATATTACAATTGAACAAGGCACAACAGCACCATCAAAGGTCATAAGAAAAATTCACCGAAAGGTATGAAGAATTTAGGCTTATCTCTTTTCTAGCCCAGACTGTAGTATACAGTGTAGATTCATGTTCTTGTCACTGACAATCATGTCACATGTGACTCAAACACCCCCTGGGTTTGAGCACCATTTGGGCAGATATTTTTTAGCCCACTTCACTGACACAGTGATTGAGAAGATTGGACTACAGCTTAGACTTTTCTGGATTTTTCTCCCAGATATTTTGAACAGCACATATTGTATGTGTCTCAATGTATTCACTCTCTAAAGAACAAGACACTCCAAGCACAATTTGTCCTTTATTGTACATATTTCACAGACTGTTTCATATTTTAGACCAACGTCCAGAATTTATTAAAAGGAATGCTTAATGGAGCTCCTAGTGTGTATGGGTGGGTGTGGGTGTGGGTGAGGGAGAAGACTGATTTCTCATTTTCTCTCTCTCTCTCTTTACCCACTTTCTTTCCTTTCCAAATCAGCGAGGCGAGGACTTGAGGCGGGAATGAAACACACCCAGGCTGTGGGTAAGTGGCGTAATGAGACACGTCCTCTCTTCCTTCCATCTGCCCTTTTGATGAAGAGATTGGAGGCTTATAAATGGTTTATTATTCATCACTACAGGGATTTTGAACGTGTGTGTGTGTGTGTGTGTGTGTGTGTGTGTGTGTGTGTGTGTGTGTGTGTGTGTGTGTGTGTGTGTGTGTGTGTGTGTGTGTGTGTGTGTGTGTGTGTGTGTGTGTGTGTGCGTGTGTGTGTGTGTCTGTGTGTTGTGTCTGTCTCCAGGTCTCAGTGTTGTCTGTTTAACTAGCGTATATACATGTGTTTGGCTGTGTGTTTTGTAACTTCTTCATTGCATTCATGTCGTATTTTGATGTCCTACTTAAGTGTTTAATTGACTTTATCTTGAAGTCCTTTAACAGCACATCCTGAAGTGCTTGACCCCTCTTACACCACAGAACCCTCTTATACAACAGATCCCTATTACACCATAGAGCCCTCTTGAACCACAGAACCCTCTTATACAATAGATCCCAATTACAGCAGAGATCCCCTTTGAGCCACAGATCCCTCTTATACCACAGATTTTGCTTACACAACAGATCCCTCTTATACCACAGATCCCTCTTATACCACAGATCCCTCTTATACCACAGATCCCTCTTATACCACAGATCCCTCCTATGCCACAGATCCCTCCTATGCCACAGATCCCTCTTATACCACAGATCCCTCCTATGCCACAGATCCCTCTTATACCACAGATCCCTCTTATACCACAGATCCCTCCTATGCCACAGATCCCTCTTATACCACAGATCCCTCCTATGCCACAGATCCCTCTTATACCACAGATTTTGCTTACACAACAGATCCCTCTTATACCACAGATCCCTCTTATGCCACATATCCCTCCTATGCCACAGATCCCTCTTATACCACAGATCCCTCTTATACCACAGATCCCTCCTATGCCACAGATCCCTCTTATACCACAGATCCCTCCTATGCCACAGATCCCTCTTATACCACAGATCCCTCTTATACCACAGATCCCTCCTATGCCACAGATCCCTCTTATACCACAGATTTTGCTTACACAACAGATCCCTCTTATACCACAGATCCCTCTTATGCCACATATCCCTCCTATGCCACAGATCCCTCTTTTACCACAGATCCCACTTATACCACAGATCCCACTTAAACAACAGATCCCTCTTAAACCACAGAGCTCTCTTATACCACATATCTGTTCTACCACAGATCACTCTTACACCACAGATCTTTCTTATACTGTAGATCTCTCTTACACCACAGACCCATCTTTTGCTACAAATCCCTCTTATAATAAAGATCCCTCTTATACCTCAGATCCCAATTACACCACAGCTCCCTCTTATACCACAGATCCCTCTAATACTTCTAATACTATATATATATCCCTTTATAGTTACATGACATGCATACCATTGTGAAACATCCACATAATACTGTTGTCCTTAACATTTTACTTAACTTTCATTTCTTTGTCCTCAACAGTACTAATATGGTGAGCAACCACCTGATGACGCTTAATCACTTCATCATTTATTCAAATACTAATATTGTAATGTTATATCTATCCTATCATAGCTCAAAACCTGGCTTATTCTGTGTTTGGATGGTTATCTTTCTGCATATATTCTGATCCGTTTTTGGTCTTGAATCCTGCATGAGGCGTGATAAAAAATCTGTTTTCGCTTGTTCCAGCCCGAGCACAGCCCGTACCTGTCATTATGCCTCATTACTGTAATATTCCTTCAAGAGATTTTCTTCCATGCTGTTCAAAGCCACATGAAATTCCAGGGAAAATGAAAAACATGCCTAATTTCTGAAAGCTTATATTTCCCACTCGAGTGACTTTTATGCAACTCTGCTCCGAGCATCTTAATTAAGTATTTTAGTTCATTGTTCGTCATCACAGCGTGTGATGAGGTGAGACAGCTTTTCTTTTCTTCCCCTCACTTCATACAGATAATTAGATGTGCTTCAGTGACAACATGCACATTTCCATTTCTATAGAAATTTAATCGCCGAGTGAATAGTGTGATTATTTATACATTTATAGACTATTCATTTTCTCACTAATAATAGATGTTGTTGCCTCCAAACTGGTCATTTGAACTGTCTTATTATCTCATCATCTCATCTTCATCCTCACCTCTTCCCTCCGTTCCTCTTCTCTTCTTTCTTCTCCTCCACTCCTTTAATCCCTAATACTCTTCTTATTTCTATTCTCTCCAGTTTATCTCTCCCATCTTCTCTATTCCTCTTTCCCATCTCTGACGGTCGTAATTTTCTCCTCTTTTTTTCTCCTCATCTCCACTATTTCTCTTCTCTTCTTTGCTCTTCTTGTTTCTCTACTCTTTTCTTGCTTCCTGCTCTGCACCTTGCATTTCTCCTCTTATCTTCCCTCCCCATCATTTTCTTTTTTGTCTCATCACTTTTCTTTCCATTAGCGATTTCTCTCCTCTTCTCTCCTCTTCTCTCCTCTCCTCTCCTCTTCTCTTCTCTTCTCTTCTCTTCTCTTCTCTTCTCTTCTCTTCCTGTTTTTTGTTTTCTGTCTTTTCGCTCCTGTTATTTCCACTCTCTGCCCTGTACTTCTCTTTCCATTCCTTTTCTTCTTTTCTCTTATCCTTGTTTTTCACTACCTCTAATTTTTCCTTGTCCCTGCATCGTGTCGACCTGCCTTCTCTTCTTTTTTCCTCTTTTCATCTCTTATAAACCTCCTCTCTCCTCTCTCTTAACCCTTATTCCATAATGCTGGAACTTATCCGAAGCTCTTCTTTCTCCTCTCTTTCGCATATCCAGTTTCTGTAACGGAGGACGAGGCTTCTTTCGACACCACCTTCCATCCATCTTTTATCAAAGAAGGAGACACTCTGACTCTGAGCTGCCGTTTTACGTTCCCTCTCCTCCCCTTCCAGCAAGACATTTCCTGGTTCAGAGACGGTACAAACACCTTACACATTAGTTCCGAATCTTTTTGAAACACAAATAAAAAACACACTGAAAATCTATGAGGGTTAATGTCAAGGTCATCTTTAAAATGCTATAAATATATCACAAGTATGTAATAGTTACAAAAGGTTAATGAAATGCTTACAAATAGTTCCTACGTGTCGTTTAAGTCAATCTGATTCAGTTCAATTCCATCCAGTCCTACTGACATTTGTTATTAATACACATTAACACATATACACTCAAATATCAGACATCGATATCTGACTGTTCTGTGAGAAATATTTGTATTTGTAGGACATTTGTAAGGAATAAAACATTTAAGGACATGCTGTCAAAGTAAAATCATCAACAGTGTGGTGTGATGCATACAGAGTTAGAATTACAACCCCAGCTTTTCTACTGACTGACACACAAACGAAGAGTCCTTAGAAAAACGTAATTAATTAATCGATTGATTGATTAATTAATTAATTAATTAATTAATTAATTAATTAATGGATAGATTTTTTAATGTACACTTTTAGAAGATTTGATCATGTAAATGAGTGCATGCATCTGATATGAGTTTAAGTTGAAGTTGACTATTAGAGCTTTTAAACTAATCAACAACCGTGTGTAGGAGTTCCTCTCCGTGCATCAACCCAGCTGGACATTCACACGGCCTTACGCTCCTCCACCCTCAGCCTGAAGGGAACACACAAAGAGCACGAGGGTCTTTACAGTGTCCGCCTGCGCACCCGAGACGGCATCACCGAACACAGCGCCTACGTTTATGTCAAAGGTCAGACACGTTAGATTTAATCATATACAGACTCAAAAACTTCTGAGGTCACTACAGGTCAGTGCAGGAGTTCACAGAAGGACAAACTGAAACGGAACGGTCTACTTCATAAAGAGCTTAAAATCAGGATTTTTGAAAAGAAGTCTGCTTTAATAATAATGGAATAACTGAATAGTTATATAATGTGCAGTTCCTGGAGTTTTGTCTGACGTTTCATATCATTTTCTTTGGAAACATGAAGTTGTGAGCTGGATTCTTCCAAATTCCTAGTTAATAAGACGTTAATATAAAAAAGATCCATCCGCAGAGTTAAATTTTTGTAGACAACAGATAAACATTAAGGCTGGAATTTAAATCATTTAGTTTTTTTAGTTTGTTGAAATTTGCTTAAACGTACTGTTTATATTATATAATAGTTATTTAGTCTGGTTTTACTTAGAAACAATACAGTAAAACACAGAGATAACTCATCCTCTCCTCTTTTCTCTTCTCTTCTTCTTACTTCTTCTCTTTTCTCTTCTTCTTTTCTCTTCTCTGTTTTACTCTTTTCTTCTCTTCTCTTCTCTTAAAATAATAATAAAGATAATAAAAATGGTGATATGTTCTCTTCATTTTATTATATTCTCTTTTACACTTGTTTTCCTAGTCTGAGATCAACAGGAAACAAAATGAAATGCAGATTGTTGTCAGTGTCTTGTTACAGAGATCTCATGGTCCTCATGCTCCTCTCTCTGTGTCTCAGATGGTCCTGCAGCAGTGCTCGGAGCTCCAGGTTCTCCACTCCTCCTCGAGTGCTCTGATGTGAACAGAGATTACGTCTTTCTCTCGTGGGAACCTCCCAGCGCCGAGGGAGCGAGTCCGGTGCAGGGCTACATCATCGAGAGGTCAGTGTCAAGGTCTACAAAATCAGTACGAGCTCTTAGTTAATCCCTCAGTAATAACACAACTGCTAAGAACTACAGAGTAAATTGTCAGATGATCTGGAGCCATGAATATGACTGAATAATTCAATGACTGAAATGAATCCAATTGGAAAAATGGATTATTATCCATAAGTCAATTACGATAAAAAAAAAAACGGTCAGACAACACTACTGTGTAATCAATTATTTCCTGTTTTTAACTTTTGTGTGAATAAAATTGTAAAGTGATTAGCCTATAATTCTGATATTTACCACAGGTTCTTTTCAAAAAGTCAGGTGATATTGTTCCATACCGAGGGTGTGTAATCATATTGTTACATATCGGATCAGATCAAATCATATCGAATCAGATCCGATCTTATTAGATCGGATCAGATCTTATCAAATTAGATCTGATCATATGTAACCAGATCAGATCACATTCTTCAGTTTTTATGATATAATTTTTTTTATCAGTTCACCCACACCTACAGAGATACATATATAACTTTACTTAAAACTTTACTGTTGCATATCGTTTACCTGACTGCTCAAAACCATTTAACAAAATAAAATGTAATTTATTAACGATGAGATGTAATTTATTAAGTCTTCCTCTGAGACAATGTGCTTGTCGAAAAAAAAGACAGTTTAGAAGGTGAAGACAGATCATGAGAGAAACAGGAAGGAAGGAACCAGTAAGAAAAACAAAAAAGAGTAGAAAGAAAGAGGCGGCGATTCCAACAGACAGAGAAGGATGAGGTTGTGTCTCCTTCCAGCTGGATAAAATGTCATCTCCTTCGCAGCCTCCTGTTTCCTAGCAACACGCACAGGCTTCTGGAGAAGTTGTGTTTTCTACTGCTTAATTTTGCAGGTAATGGTGTATCTTACCATTGCACAGGGCACTTTGAGAATTAGCCTCGATTTCAGGAACTGTTATTTTGATCCCTCCTGTGGTATACTGGGTAGGTGCTTATTTCGAGGGTGGGCTGTTGAAATTGTTGTTTTCAATCTTTTTTGCATGAAGAGCTTTTTTATCACGCTGACTGAGTCACACACACTCATGTGGGGTAAAAATCCATGCAAGTAGACTCGAACTTAATAAATAAAACCTTGAAGCAGTGGTTTGGGTCACATATGACCAGATGGCTGTGGGTTTAAATCCCAAGGTTGCTTAAAAGGTTGCTCTGTGTGTGGAGTGGATTCTATATCACACTGAATTAAAAACTTTGCCCGGATGTATTAGTGGTATATATTTAAAGCACATGTAAGAGATAGCGATCTTGGTGCCTTACTGCTGACTCACTTCAGTTCCTCGTCCAGCATTTAAGGTACTGGCTTTTAGGAGATGAATTTAATGATAATGAATAGTTAATAGACCTAAACATAGTGATGTATTTATGTTTTTGTCATTATTTATTTATATCCATTAAAATTCTTTAATTCGGAAAAAATATTGCTGCATATTATAAAAGTAGTAAAAAGTGTTTGTAGGCCGCAGTGACCCCCTTTTACTTCTCCCTTTTTTTCTATTTTATTTATTTAAGATTTTAATGTTGAGATGGGATCCACAGGGTAAAAAAAGAAAAAGAAAAAAAGAAAAAAGTAATGTCTTTAATAAAAATATTCAGATTCAGCTACAGAAGAAGCATGTCTCTGATAACTGTATGTTAAAAATTAAATGAGAATTTTATTTTACATTTGCTACAAATAATTTTTTTTTTTTTTTTAGCTTTTTCTGCCTTACATACAGATTTGAGTATAAAGATTATACAGATGTGAAGATTGGAATGATGAATGTTGCTCTGAAGTGTTTTTCAGAATGGATTCTGTTTTCAAATGATCGAGTGCTCAAAAAGAGAAATAATGCGAGCTGGAGAAATCAAAAACCGTGATGCGTAGAGAAATGTCTTAAGTGTCTTATACATGCAAAAAAAAAAAAAAAAATACACCAAAAGATGCCACCCTGAATCATTCACCTTGTGGTTTGCTTAGAAATTCTTGCTCTCTGGGTCTCTTTCCAGGTGTGAAGTGAGCATTGGGAAGTGGGAGCGCTGTAACGAGCTTGTTTCAAAGCTGTGTCATTATCCAGTTATGGGTTTAAAGGAAAACACCGTGTACCAGTTCAGAGTGTGTGCAGTGAACCAGGCCGGCATGGGACGTTCGTCTAAAGTCTCCAACCCGATCGTCACCTCTGACCCCATGGAGCCTAGCAGGACTATGGGTAACTCTTCAATATTAGTCTAAAACGTAGATCTATCTCCATTTGTTGTATTGTAAGAAGAAGAAAAAAATCATCTTTTAATCCATTCATGTAGGAGATGTAAAAGAAACACCTTGACAAGCTAATATTACACCATCAGATTACCAGCTTTTAGCTGCCTGCCTTACATTTCATCCTAAAAAGACATTTCAAGATTCTCTCAGACTTTTCCTCATCCTTGGATACGGCACTTATGATTATATCTGCTTGGAGGCCTTTTATATCTCAGACAACTCTGTGCCTTCAACCACAATGCCATCTCTTCCCACTTATTACATCTTTTTTTCCCTCTCACCTCCTACATTATTGCTGCCACTGGCAGTCTCTATTTGTCCCTAAATCTATTTCTTTTGTCCTCCCTGTGTGTAAGTGGTCAAGGTGGATAGAGGAAGAGAGATCGTGATCACTAAGGACCAGCTGGAAAGTAAGAAATGCAACATTAATCTCGTCCTTCATGTGAGCAAATGTGTCAGTTAATTGAATGTATAAAGCTAATACTATTCATGACGCCCACATTCAAGTTATTTTAAATATTAATTTTTTCTCACAATTCTTTAGTTCTTTATTTCTGCTAGTTCTTTATTTCTGCTAATACAGAGACGGGTAAATTGCTAGCTAGAGAAGAATTTAAGCTAGAAGGTAATTTGTGCTAGCTAGAAATGAAATTATGTTAGCCAAAGATACAGTTGTGCTAGCTACAGAAATAGTTATGCTAATAGTTAGCAAGTAAAGTCATCGGTATACAGAGGTAAATCACTTAAAGAAACAGCTAATTATGCTAATTAATTAAAGATTAGATTTGGTAGTGAAAATACAGTTATGCTAGTCAGAGATAGAGAGGTAAGTAAATATATACAGTATCGTTTAGAGAGACAGTTATGATTGACAAAGAAACACTATACAAGATAAAGTTATTCTAGTGGTATTTTTTTTCTACTTACACAAAGTGTTGCAATATTACCACAAACCAGCTGGGAATACAAATCATTAATGGTTTGATAAACACTGCCAATTATAAGAGCACAAACAGAGAGTTTCTCAAGGCTGAGCTCCTGCAGTCACTCCTCATGATTTCTCAGAGTTCAAACTCTTAACACACACATTTCACACATATCCAACATCAACCACATCATTAACATAATTATAGCTAATGTCTTCTTTCAAAATCACACAAAGAAAAAGTTAGTGAAAATGTAATTATGCTAGGTACATATAAACATGCTAGTCAGAGATACAGTTACGCTAGTCAGATATAGAGTTTTGTTAGACAGACACAGTTATGCTAGTCAGAGATATGTAATGCTAGTCAGAGATACAGTTACGCTAGTCAGATATAGAGTTTTGTTAGACAGACACAGTTATGCTAGTCAGAGATATGTAATGCTAGTCAGAGATACAGTTATGCTAGTCAGATATAGAGTTATGTTTGACAGACACAGTTATGCTAGTCAGAGATATGTAATGCTAGTCAGAGATACAGTTACGCTAGTCAGATATAGAGTTATGTTTGACAGACATAGTTATTGCTAGTCAGAGTTATTAATGCTAGTCACATGTATACATGTTAAACAGACACAGTAATGCTAGTCAGATATACAGTTATGTTAGACACAATAATGTCAGTGATAGTTTGGTTAGACAGACACAATAATGCTAGTCTGTGATATGCTAGTTATAGTCATAAATATTCCTGTTAGTCAGATTCTTTCCTGTCCCGTTCATTAATTGCCTCCTCTCATATTTTTCCTCTGCTTGCACATTGTCCTCCCTTTCTTTCTCTCTACCATTTTTGTTTTGTCATTTTGTTCTTCCTCTTCTATGCCCCTTCGTTTCTTCTACTGCCCTTTATTATCCTTTTCATACTCCTTCACTTCTTCTCTTCCTCCTTATTCTAATTTGTCTTTTTTTCTTTCCCTTCTCCTCCTTTTCATAAACCTTCATTTTTCTGCTCTTCTCCAACTATCACATCTGTCTTTTCCATCTCATCATTCTCTTTTTCTCCTCCTGTAGGTCAGATCCGAGTCCCTTTTTCCCCAACTGATGTGCGTTTATGTGAGTTAAGTGACACTTATGTCGTGATGTGCTGGACCGAGCCAGATCCTCGGGGCAAAGAGCCACTCAGCTACTTTGTGGAGAGGGTAAACACTTACCTCCTGTCTTCAAACACTAGACTTTAATAAATAACCAGAAATACAGTTGTACTAGTGTGAAATATGGTTATGCTAGTCAGGGATACTATTATGCTAGCCACAAATGCATTCTCAACAGACACATCATACACATAAGCCTACATATGCAATGTACCCATCTAGATCATTAACATAGTCATTATAATTAATGACTTCGTTCAGACTCACCCAAAGTTATCATAGGTACAGTTATGCTAGGTAGAGAGAGAAAAAATATGCTAGTCAGAAATGCAATTATCCTAGTTTAGAGATACAGTTATGCTAATCAGAAATGCAGTTATGCTAGTCAGAAATACAGGAATACTAGTTATTGTACAAATGCGTTTATACTAGTTAGATATACAGTTATGCTAATCAGATAGAATTATAATTTCTAAAAATACAATTACTGTATGCAGGTCATAGAAATGGTGGTAAGGAGACAGAAATTCTAGTTATAGATACAGTTATGCTAATCAGAGATACACTTATGGCAGTCAAAACAGTTATGCATGCCAGATAAATTCATACTATTTAAAGACACAGTTATGCTGGCCAGAGAAATGGTAATAAAGAAACAGATATGCTAGTCAGAAATGCAGGAATGCTAGTTACAAATGCATTTATGCTAGTTAGATATACAGTTATGCTAATCAGAGATACACTTATGACAGTCAAAAACAGTTATGCATGCCAGATAAATTTATTCTATTTAAAGACACAGTTATGCTGGCCAGAGAAATGGTAATAAAGAAACAGTTATGCTAGTTAGCCATACAGATAATCTAGTAAGAAATACAGATATTTTAGCAGTATAACTATAAACATTAAATGTAAATAGACTTATAGTTCTGCTAGTAGTGGCCCTAACTGGAGATACCTTCAAGAGATTTAGAGATTGTTATTGAATAATATGCTAGTAAGATACACAGCAGAGCTACAATGAAATTAAATACACAGTTATACGAATAATTCTATACTACAGTCGCTTTGAAGCTGTTCATCCGATCTTTCTGCAGTGTCTGTTCTGTGTTTTACGACTGCAAAGATACAAAAAGAGATAAGAGATGGTGCAAACATGTAAAACAATCAACAGTTCTCTTTTTTATTTACTTTCCCTACTCCTCAGCCAACTTTCATAATTTGCTCTGCATTTGGTGGAGCCTTCCAGTCAACACAGTGGGAGGTGTTTCAATTTTGGGACATAATTAAGTTGAAACAAGATCCCATTTCGCTCTTTGTTTTTAAAGTTCATAAGCTGTTTTGAAACTTTATCATTTAATAGGGTCTGGGCCAGTCTTAAACTGCCAGAAGTTACGGTTTCATATGCACAAAGAAAAGGAAGAAAATTTCCAGTATCATTCAGGATAGTGGAAGACGAGCAGCTCGTAATGAGCCAGTGAGGCTGTGAACTGCCACAGGACATCGATGTTTTATTGGACTTTTATAGAAAAAGCTCTGAAATAAAACCTTCTAATACATCAAGAGCAGATGAAACCTGTGAAAATCATCTTGCTCTGTTTGAATGATATGGAAAATACTTGTGGAATTGGGCTTTTTATTTTTAATGTAATTTACATGAAACATAAGATGACAGATGTGGGCAAGTGCATGCATTAGACCAAAAACCATAACAAAAAGAATGAAAAATGATTCTAGTGATCTAACACATGAGACAAAATGAAAGCTGAGGGAAGCTTTTTGTCTCCGTTTGGCACCTTTTCAAAGAGATCTTTTTTTTTTGCATTTGGCATAATGAAAGATGTACGCCAAAGAACCGATTGAATACGGTTTGATAAAAATTTTAATTTTAAATCTGTTAGAATTTGATGATCTGATGAATCTTCCAGACCCTAGCTGGTAAGGAGAGCTGGAGCTTGGCCAGCCTGGACATGACGATCAATGCTACAAGGTTTGCAGCATTTGACTTGCAGAAAGGGATGACCTACTGTTTCCGTGTGCGCTCTGTGAACAAGTATGGCGTTAGCGAACCTTCAGAGCCGAGCCAACCCATCTCGCTAGGAGAAGCTCTCGGTGAGTATGACATCTTATAGAGATGAAGGGGCAGTTAAAAGTGGGTGGATGCAAAATGGAACTATATACTACAATCCGACAAGTTTAACACCATCATCCCATCAGCATTCATTTGAAACACAAGAGGAGGAAGTAAGCTTAGAGGAAAGAACAACAGTCTAACTTCCCACTGTTACGTAATATTTTTATTTATCACAGGGCTATCTACAGTACCTGCTATTTGTTTACTGCTTTTGCACAGATTTCATTGTTTTCTTAGTATGTTCTTTTTTACCTGAAACAATGTTGACTTCCGCAGGTCTAACAAACTTCACTGTAGAATACGATCATTACAGTAAATCAAATGGTAGAACTCTATCAATGGAAAATGATCAATAAAAGGAGATAAAATATTTATTAGTTGTGTAAAAAAATTATTAAAACTATTAATTCGTAATGCAATATAGAAAACAGAAAAACTGGCTCCAGAAAAACACCTTAACATTTGTTTTTCTTTATATTTTCCTGATAAATGGGTCTTTATTGCCATCTAGATTAACGTTTCATTCATTTTTAAACACAATACAAGAAAGCAACAAAGAATTCTCTAAGATGATGACAAGATCATGATGAAAAAATGATATAAAATATCTATATTATAGACTAAATAAGATACAGGGTTTATTGCTAACGGGTACACTATTTTATTTAGTTTATTTCCAAGATAATTGACGGAACAACTTTTATTTTCCATTTTCTGCGAAGAACGGCATTTGAATTTGTTTCTTAACAAAAGCAATAAAATTTCACTCCGTATATATTAAATGCAGCAAGTTAATGTGTGAAGAGAAATCTGAACTTCATAAAACTATCAAATTCAGCTCAGCTTTACTTGTATTTTCTCCCACTTTTTCAAGCAATAAAATTGCATGAATTGCACAAATTCACCAAAATATTTCTAAGTATTTTTATTTCTAGAAAAAAAAAATGCATTTAAAACTGCTTGCGTCTGGTTTTTAGGTGTCCCTGAAGCACCCTACTGTGTTCAAGCCATTAAGGACACAGACAGGTCAATCCTTCTAACATGGAAAGAGCCCAAGAACACAGAGGGAGTTCTGGGATATTACCTGTACTGCAATGAGCTGGGGAGCTCTGAGTGGAGAACCATTAACAACAAACCAGTCACAGGCACCAGGTAAAAGCAGGGAAGCATGTTAAATAATGTACCAGATTAATGTTTTACTCACATGACCTGCATTAGAGTCAGTATTGTGTTTGTAAGCAGTTTAGTTTACTGTATGAACTCCATGATCATGATCATTAATCGTTATACGGTATGCTATACAAACTTCATTTTAAGAATTTCAAGCATTATCTGACCTAATTATTAAATTTAGACTTATTAATAAAATAGCATTGCAGTCGATCAATGCAGAGCCTTAATGTAGAGGTCTTCTCGGGTCTAAAGAAATGTACCCGACCCGAAGTGACCCGAATCACTTTTTACCCGAACCGGTGCACAATTTTTTTTTTAAAGAAAGACCCGACCCGAGACAAACCCAAAAAAATAGACCCGAGTCCGACCCGACCCGTTGGCAATTTTTTTTAACCCGACTGGACCCGAATGTTGCAAAACTCTACACTAAAGTAACCGCGTGGATTCAAAATTGCTTGACAGGTCTGTTACAACGAAAATTTGCTTACCGTCAGCCACATGTCGCCAGCCACATGTCACAAGTGGTCTTGGCAAACAGAGGAGAGGTTGGAAAAGGGCTCACACACGAGTAGTTCGGGTATTCTCGGGTCCGTTCGGTAAAAACACATTCATTTTAAATTACCCAAGACCCGATGCCTCTATTATTATTATCTCAGGTCGGACCTCGGGTTTTTTGATCTACTTTTTTGGATGGGTTATTGTGGGCAGTGTATAGGTCGGTGAGCCACCTATCTTTTTTGGACCCGTGAAGACCTCTATCTTAATGTTCCAGAAAGTTCCTAATAAGAGAGCCAAAAACTTTCAGAAGAACCTAAGTGTTAGCAAGATGAATCTGTGTCCTCCATTTAACACCAGATAGTGGGATCACAAGAAGTGAGGGAGTTTAATAAAGAGATTTGACTCTTTGACTAGAAAAATGATCCCTGAAAACCCTAGTACTGGTATTAGGAACGTAGTATTAGGAGCAACAGTAAAAATACTCATTTTTGAGATTGGAATTGTCAAACATGCAAACATGCTAATGTGCAATTAATTACCACTCAAAACAGGAAAGAATTTAAAAGAGGAGGTTATTAAAAGTGAAGTGAATACCCAGTAATATTACGCTTTAATGATTTAACCTGCTTTAATAGTTATGTTGTTCTCTCTCAGGTTCTCGGTGCATGGCCTCAAGACCAATAAGCAGTACGTGTTCAGAGTGAAATCAGTTGGCCGAGCAGGAAACAGTCGCTACTCAGAGGCGTCCGAACCCATCCTGGTACAGGCAGCTAAATGTAAGAAATCTAGCATGCTGACTGCAGGCTTTGAACTTGTACACAATATCCCATCATCACAAATTTCATTAATCCGCATAGACATGATTGATGAATGATGACAGTGTTTGATTTCATTAGGTTTGTGTGTGTAATGAGTTATATATCAAAGATAAGATATATCTTAGTGGCCAGGGTTCACAATGGCAATAGAACCAACCCAGCCACTGAGAGGTTAACACTCAACGTGAGGTTTCAAGTTTTTTTCTTTAACTAAATTAACCTTGTAGCTAGCAACAAACAAACTTAGGTAGCCAAACATATCCTGGCTCTTCAACTACATTTGGTTACAAACTATTGTTTTAAACTACAAAAATATTATTTCATACACGTTTTTACAAAAACAACGGACAGAATTATTATGTTGAAATGGCAACAACTATCTATGCTAATGAATTTAATAATTGACACGTTCTATTTTGAAGTGCTAGCACACAGAGAATGTCTTTGACAGTTTCTATGATATTTCTATGATGAGTTATAGCATTTAAAGGGGGCAATTACTCAGATTTTTGTTTTTCCCTATCAGCTCCAGGATTTCATTATTCATGTATGAATAAACTTCTAGTATTGTAGTGTTCAAGCTTTTGTACAGTTTAATCTAAATTACATGTTCTTGTTTCGAGTTGTATAACAGCAAGATATCTGATGTGTTTATTTCCTCTGGCAGTCCTCATATAACAGAAACAGATAGAGATAGACTGGCGTTCGTGTGGCACAGCTGTGGTCTGTAATAAGCTTCAGGATAAGGCGCTCTCGCCATCCTGCTTGGTGTAATGGGCACTCATTTCTGCTGTCACTCACGCTCAAGCAATTTACAAACACACCCATGGCCGATCAAACAATGATAGGGCTGACATTCTGTCCTTCCAGCCCAACAAATCTCAGCACGCTTCACAATGAATAGATGGATGAACACGTAGACGATCTGCTTAGCCGTGGCCTGTTTCTCTTTTACTGCGATGTTAGCCGTTCATGTCGGCGCATCGCATTCAGATGGTTTGATTTCTGTCCCGCAAAGTTGCAATGTAGAAAAGATGAGTGGAAAGCATGGAATCAGAAAATCAGGAAGTGTTTGCTTCACCTGTTATGCTAGTTTAGTGGAGAAATATTAAAACCTCATAGTTATACTGTATAAGCTTTTGCTAATGATTAGTTTTTGCTGTGTGACATTGCTTCAAGTACAGCTTAGAATTATTAATGATAGCTGGCTAACATGATGGTGTTTATCTGGCCTGCATCATGTTGTTTATTTCTTTGCTAAACAGCTCTTTCCAAAGTGGTTTTATTCATTATGTAATAAGCAATTTATATTTGTATTCGCTATAAAAGCCATGGCCTCTTTTCCCTCTTTCCAGATGCTCCATCTTCCCCATCTGCCATTTCAATACTTCACTGCACGGGCACTGAAATGGTAATAGGCTGGCGAGCTCCGGCAAATAACGGTGGAGATCCGGTGAATGGTTACTTCCTGGATCAGCAGAAAAAATCCCAGGGCTTGTGGCACGAGGTCAACATTAAGCCTGTTAAAGAGAGAGTGTACACGGTGAGTCATTCCACATCTGGGCTGCCTTTACTCCAGTGGTGTGTGATAACAGTGCACTTCTGCTAAGAGGAGTTTACAGAGCATCTATGTATACTTTACCAGCATATAGTGGTACTGTGGAAGCATTGAGAGTTCACATGGTTTCTATAATAGGATAGAGAGATTCTGTGGAACTACTTTGTGTTATGAAAGCTGGGTTAGTTTTTTTTTAATGAAAGCTGGGATGGTATTTTAAGGAGGTTTTAAAAGCTGAGATGGTTTCTGTGGAAAGTTTGAGAATCGAGATGATTTCTATGAAAGGGTTCAAAGTTGGGATGGTTTTTATGGAAGCACTGAGTGTTGGGGTGGTGTCCTGAGAGCAGTGGAAGCTGAGGTGAGTTCTACGAAACCACTGAGTATTGGGATGGTTTCCATGGAACCATTGGGAGTTGGGTTTCTATGGAAACACTGGATGCTGGAGTGGTTTCTGTGGATGCACTGAGGGTTGGGATGGTTTCTATGTTAGCAGTGGAAGCTGGAGTGGTTTCTATGGGTTTGTCTGGGTATATTCTGTTTAAGGAGTGAGATTTGTAGTGGTTTCTAAGGAATTGCCAGTTGCTTGGGTGGTTTCTGTGGAAGCACTGATGGTTGGGATGGTTACTATGGAAGCACTGGGTGCTGGGGTGGTTTCTATGGGAGCAGCAGGAGCTGGAATGGCTTCTATGGAGTTTATTTATTAGCGTTTTGATTGAACATATGAGTGGAAGCCATAGGCGTGCATAAGCACACACTGCCCTCTGCTGACTCTCAAACAGTACTGCAACTCACTTTATTATTTATAATCAAATTCAGAAAAAACACTACTTTGGAATGAATTCACTCAGTCTGCTTACAAGGCAAACATGTTATTGAGTTAAACCAGAGAGATTGTGTAAATGTGATGCGAACAACTGATCAGCATTCTTATTAATACGATTTGACATTCTGTAGATTTTAGCAGATTAGTGGTATATCCCTGCTTTTGAATTATGTATTATGTCCGATTGAATGATCTCCGTAATGCTTCTATAAATGTGTTTATGAATGGATTATTTGGAGTAGATGTGGTTTAACTTCAACACTACTGGTTGAACCACCAAATCTGGTCTTTTTTTTTTTTACACTTTGGTCAAAATGATCCTGCATGTACAGTAATAAAAATAGAGTCTTCTGTTTAATCAGCTTTTCCTGTCTGACTGTGCATCTTGTTTTTTCTTTTTATTTATGCCTTATTACATAGGTTCCTGGTCTTCAAGAAGGGTGTTATTATCAGTTCCGTGTCATCGCAGCCAACATGGTCGGAGTCAGCAAACCATCTGGGCCTAGTGAAGCTTTTCTGTGTGAGAAGTGGACGATGGCTGAACCTGGTGAGAGTCTAACATCGACATTTACGTTACTTCATTTGAAATATTGATTTATAAATGAGACAGTTCAAGTGCAGAGCAACTCCACCAGGAGTCTGATATACAGTATGTCCAGCAAGTCAAAATTTGCTATTAGTATTTAACAATTTTCTCGTGTTGTGAGGTGTTATCTGGTGATGCATCGGGTGGTGTTACCGGTTAACGGCTCCAAGTTTCCACATTCAACCCTTCAATGTTGAATGTGACTGTCAATGTGGAGCTTTAAATGCTCTTTTCATGTCCATGTCGTGTCCCTCCAGGTTCTCCGGTTTCCTCCGTCCTCATAAAAAAACACACTGATACTAAAAAAAGATGGAATGGCTGTGCTAGGTCACCCCTAGTTAAAAATAGTGTATGGTCATAGTACACTGCAATGGACTGGCGTTCCTCCAGGGTGTCTTCCTGCCTCTTAACCAACGCTCCCGGCATAGACTCCAGGGCCGCTGTTGTCCTGACCAGAATACAGATGACTGAAAACTGAATGAATTTATTATTTCTAAAATATCTACGAAATCCCTGGCATGAAAAAAAACAACGTAATCCAAACTGTACAGCTGTCTCTCACTTCAGTGCTTAAGTTCTTCTGCCGTGCTTGTTTTATGATTAATAGACAGAGAAATTTGTTTTGTGTATTATATCCACAGAACAATCTCTCCCTACGTTCTTCAAATCATTTTTTATGTGACTGAGAATTAATTAACCGCGTTCAAACGGACAACACTGTATTCATTATAACAGAGTCAAAGCTCTGTAGTACTTTATTACTATATTATTATCCTGCCAAAGTCATTGTGTCTGTATGGATTTTATTCCTAAAAAAAAGCCCCTGTAGAATACAGTACAGGATCAATAAGGACTATTATTTTTCCTTGATTTGTCCTCCATGTTGGGTTCATGGTGTTTTGAGAATGCAATATAGTCGGAATCCATGGAAGGATAGATGGATAGAATGGCATGTCAGGGTTAGCAAAAATTCATACAGTGTGAGACTGATAATTCTATAGGTTTATTACCTGTAATGCACCATAATGATCCCATAAGCATAGTACATGTTACTAATGACTGCAGGGAGTGGCTTTTCAAACATAACATTGAAATGACATTAAAATAAATAGATAGATAGATAGATAGATAGATAGATAGATAGATAGATAGATAGATAGATAGATAGATAGATAGATAGATAGATAGATAGATAGATAGATAGATAGATAGAGTGTAATGTAATAACAGGGGGCACGGTGGCTTAGTGGTTAGCACGTTCGCCTCACACCTCCAGGGTTGGGGGGTTCGATTCCCGCCTCCGCCTTGTGTGTGTGGAGTTTGCAAGTTCTCCCCGTGCCTCGGGGGTTTCCTCCGGGTACTCAGTTTCCTCCCCTGGTCCAAAGACATGCATGGTAGGTTGATTGGCATCTCTGGAAAATTGTCCGTAGTGTGTGAGTGTGTGTGTGAGTGAATGAGAGTGTGTGTGCCCTGTGATGGGTTGACACTCCGTCCAGGGTGTATCCTGCCTTGATGCCCAATGACGCCTGAGATAGACACAGGCTCCCCGTGACCCGAGAAGTTTGGATAAGCGGTAGAAAATGAGTGAGTGAGTGAGAGTAATGTAATAAATGTATGAATGTACTGATATGTTGGTTGTATAAAAGGAAAATGGTTGAATGGATCCATTGATTGTTTTCCTGGATCTGTTGATTGGATGAATTAATTAGTTTGTGAATTAACAGACATGTTAGATTTTTTAATAAATTAATTTTGATCATTCTTTTTGATATGTTGCATGGATGGATGGATTAATGGGTGGATGGGTGGATGAAGTAATGTATGAACTGATTGATGGATAAATGAGCTGGTTCACTGTTTGATGGGCTATATGGACTAATGGACAGTTAGTGGGGATAATAAATGGATTTAATAGCTAGTGATAGGTTGTGATGGATGGATGGGTGGATAGATTGTTGATTTTTGTTTGTTTGTTTGTTTAACTGATTGGATGGATGGATGGATGGATGGATGGATGGATGGATGCATGCATGGATGGACAGATGGATGAATTGATGAGAATGACTGTTTCACTGGTTTGTTTTGTATAGATTGACTTATGGGTGGACAAATTAGCTGACCTATGAATGGATGGATGGATTTATGGATGGATGGATGGATGGATGGACAGATGGATGCACCTAATGATAATGTAGTTCGGATGTTTGACTGAATAAACAGATGGATGAATGAACTGAATGAGTGGATGGTTGGATAACTGTTACTCTTTTTTTACAAGCCAGTTAGATCCAACAAAAAATCTGTGTTTTTTATTATACATGGTCATGATGATGTTCTTAGGCTGTCCATATGACCTGGAGTTGAGAGAGGTGCGTCGGGAATCTGTAGTTCTGTTGTGGGCGGAGCCTTTGTACCAAGGTCAGTCACAAATCACTGGTTATGTTGTGGAGATCAGTGAGGGGGAGGAGTCAGAGGACTGGACCTCGGTGACCCAGGAACCAATCACAGAGACTTACCTAAAGGTCAGTATTTACCTTTAAATCTTGTTTAAATGGTGCATTTTTTGTAGTTCGCATTCTAAAGGATTTGAAAAGTGACCAGTGGTTTAGGAGAAACCATATTGACTTTGCTGTCAGGTTTCTGGGCTGCAGGCAGGTCAGACATATCGTCTCCGTGTGTGTGCCATCAACAGTGCTGGAGTGGGAAGACCTTCCATCCCCACAGATCCCATCACAGCCCACACTGACCCAGGTCAGTTCCCTTAGCACAGCTCGGAGAGCTTTATTCTGCTGATCCGATGTGTCTTCTTTAATGCTTTTTAATGCTTTTAGTTGCTTTAGATGAATAAACACTTTTTAGTATGTCTTACTCACAACAGACTGACGTGCATAGCCATTTCTTTACTCTACAGCAACCAGAGACATTGAGATCGGGGTTGATAATGATGGCTTCATCTTCCTGAGCTTTGAAGCACCTGAGACCCAAGGCCAACTTCAGTTCGATTGGAAGAAGAACTACAGACAAGCCATCGATGCAGGACGAGCACGTTTGGAGACCAAGGAAAATAAGTGTGTGATTAATTGCAGATCTCTAAAAAAATGTTAGTAACAGTTGTAGACTAGATGTAAAGTTATCCAAAATAATTCATACAAACACAGTAGCAAAAACTGAACTAAAGTGAAAGGTGTAAAGATTGATTGGTCGTTTGTTTGGTAGGATGGATGGATGGATGGATGGATGCATTTAGGTTGGCTGGATGAATGGAGGATGGTTGATTGGTGATTGGATCTCTTAATTGGATGGATCTGTTTTGGATTAGTTTGTGACTTAACAGCTTCATTCATTCATTCATTGTCTACCGCTTATCCGAACTACCTCGGGTCACGGGGAGAGTGTGCTTATCTCAGGCGTCATCGGGCATCGAGGCAGGATACACCCTGGACGGAGTGCCAACCCATCACAGGGCACACACACACACTCATTCATTCACACACTCACACACTACGGACAATTTTCCAGAGCTGCCAATCAACCTACCATGCATGTCTTTGGACCGGGGGAGGAAACCGGAGTACCCGGAGGAAACCCCCGAGGCACGGGGAGAACATGCAAACTCCACACACACAAGGCGGAGGCGGGAATCGAACCCCCAACCCTGGAGGTGTGAGGCGAACGTGCTAAGCCACCGTGACCCCCCTAGATTGTTTAAATGAAAATTGAAACTTGAACTGATAGACAGTAAAACCTGGTGATTTTTGATCGTTTGGATGTATGGATGGATGGATCCCTTGATGGATGAAATTAGTAACAATTAAAGATGCAGAATTCTTTGGTAAATGCCTTGTAAAAAAAGAATCATTTACATATTTACTGTGGTCACGATATCTTGCGTTTGTGTTGCAGATCTGTTCTCACCTTCAGTGCAGCTGCAGAGGACGATCTGGGCCTTTACATTGCTGAAGCGATAGACAGGCCTGACATCTCCTCTAGCTTTAATTTCACTGCTGATGGTACAATTTCTATCTTTCTGAAGATCTAAGGTCTGGCAATATCACAAAGTAGCTAAAACAAAATGTCTAGACTACATTTATTTTGATCGTTTGGGCAAAATTATAAGGTACCTTTAATAGCATATCCTTATTTCTGCTAGAGCAGACTCGGCCGGGTGTAGCATGCTAACACTAAAAACAACGTGTGGAGAATGGAGAAGGATGGAGTTTTTATGTCAGATCTCTTTTTATATCACAGATCTGGAGAAGCTTATGGACTTGAGCTGGCACATAAGGAACCCACGTAAGATCATGCACGAATTGCCAAAAGGGTCTTAAAACAGAAGGGGAGACACATGAAAGCACACATGTATACTGACAGATTGTCAGAGTCAAGTGATAAAGTAACCCTGAAGTATTGCATATGAATAAGACAGACAGACAGACAGATGGTCAGACAGACAGAAGGCAGACATTAGATTGGATAGGAAAACAAACCCAAAGTCTGACAGGCAACAATCTGGCAGACAGAAAAATGACAGAGACAAATAAAAAGACAGATAAACGGGCAAATACTGAGACAGACGATAATGCAGACAGATAGAAAGAGAACCAGACAGACAAATGGATGGAGAGATGGATGGATGGATGGATGGATGGATGGATGGATGGATGGATGGATGGATGTTGGAAAACCAAACAGGTGAAGGATGAAAGTAAGATTAATAATTTGTATTAAAAAAAAATAAACATATATATTATAATAATAAAAAATAAAAGCATGTTGTGTTGAGTTATGCCACAGTGCTGATTAATACTCTAATCTGATTGGTCAAAATGTCATTTCTGTCTTGTCAGAAGCAACTGATCATAGCTGCTACAACATAAGCAATAACAAGCTGACTAGTTTCACAAACATTTCTTTTACAAAAAATAATAATTGTTCTGGTGTAAAAGAAGTAAAACACCCCAAGAGGTGCTGGTATAGGAATCACCTTCAGGTTGCTAGCTCTATCAGGCCACCAAGGGAAGGATTATCAGCATGTTCCCATTTGTGTGTGTGTGTGTGTGTGTGTGTGTGTGTGTGTGTGTGTGTGTGTGTGTGTGTGTGTGTGTGTGTGTGTGTGTGTGTGTGTGTGTGTGTGTGCAGTGATTGCACTGCGCTCCGAGGGCTGGCAGGTGGACGTGTCGGAGCAGGGGAAAGTGAGACTGTGGCTACAGACGGAGCCCCTGTCCAACGCTGCAGAACTGCACATGATCCTCAATGACCGAGAGATCTCTTCAACACCGGTGTGTGTGTGTGTGTGTGTGTGTGTGTTATTCATGATCAATGTGATCAGGAATAAATCCTATAGTAACAATATATGCAAATTTGTCTGAGGAATTAATTTCATTAAGTAGTTACTGATAATAAATAATAGTTACTGAAACACAAAGATACACAAGTGTGTGTTTATGGCTGATCCACAGGCACGAAAGATCAACTTTGACAAAGCAAACGGTCTGGTGGAGATTCTGTTCGAAGAGCTGTCGAAGGAAGACGAGGGCTCGTACACGGCACAGCTTAAGGACGGAAGAGCCAAGAACCAGTTCACCCTCGTCCTTGTGGATGAGAGTACGATTTCTTGTGATTTTGTTTTGCTTTGTAAAAAAGTTCAGAGCCCTAAATTAATAATTGACAGCACTTCATTCGCAGTGTTATACTTTAATCAGGGAATATTAATCGTTATACTGTATTGTTGTTCATTTTATTGTTAGGAAATAACAATAAGGCGTAAAAACTTTTACAACTTTACTGAACATTTCTTAATGTTTATAAAGCACCTGATTCTTCTTCTTTTTTTCTTTTTTTTTTAATAAGTGAGCATTAATATTATTCTATTTCAGTATCACTTTATATACAGCACATGGCAACAATTACTAGGTTGATATTTCACGCTCATGTACCATGGTTAAATCTTTATCCCTGACTTTTTCTTATCTGATTGAATCAGAGTTCAGGCAAACCCTGGCCAAGTCCCAGGCCAAGCGGCGGGACTGGAAGAGACGCTCAGGTGAGAGTCCACTGGGTCAGGGAAAAAAAATCTGTGCCTTGTTCAATTTGTCAGGTTTTTAAATATTCTTCGGTTGAATTTGAGTGGTATGTGTTTAACCCTTCTGCACACCTGGGGTCAATCTGACCCAGTTGGAAAGTTTAATGTGTCATAACTTGGGTTTCCTTCCACATATTTGCCTGAAATTTTCCAGGATTGTTCCAAATTATGAACTTTGCAAGTAAAATTTATCTTGTCTATTTTCTTATGTTGAACTTCTGTGTTTGTAAAACTCCTCAAGTCATCCAGGGCCAACTTGACCCGGCCACATTTAGTGGGGCAATAGGTCACACGTTTGCCCTTTTCAGTGCAATAAACATACATACAGACACAAAAATTCACACATAAAATATCCACTAACACACGCACCCAAAACACACACTCACACACCACACACACAAACACACACAAATTGGGCATTGCATTTCATTAGGCCTCCAGAAAAAAATACATATTTGTAAATATTTCACACTTTTGATATGCCTTTGCCAAGCAGAGGGCAAAATATGATCTACCGAAATGATGCTACACACACACACACACACACACACACACAAGCATTGGACATTGCATTTTGATTTATAAGCATTCAAGTCAATTTGGCCTGGAAAAAACAGGTTTTATTATTTGCTGACATTAAAAATGGTCAAAATGGTTTCAGAACAATCCCCTGGCTTTGAAATACACCAGCCTGTAATTGTGCATCAACTTTTGTGCCTCTATGATGAAAATAATTCAAAATTTCTGTTTTTTTTTTACTAGAAAATGAGGCATTTTTGCATATCAATGAGGTTTATTATACTAAATATTGCAAAAATCTTTGCAAAATATATGTTAATATGTTGGAAACAAGTTAGACTAAAAAGGTGAAAAAAAAGGTTATCATATATACTTCATTTTTTATAAGCAGTCAAAACAGATGACTCCTAATTTGCATAGGAATGCAGACGAGGTCTGCAGAAGGGTTAAATAATGTTGTTAAATAGTTTCAGAGCGTCGAAAAGCCGCATATAGAGCTGTCAAAGCATCACTATGTCACTTTATATGTACGTGAAGCTGTTAGATAAAAATAATCCGTTCCAGGCGATTCATTCCTCGTTAGCTGTCAGTGAAACTCTATTCCTTAAATGTGTCATTCATTCATTACTTTTTCATTTCTTTTTTTCTTCTTTGATAGCTAAACTACTGCAGCTTCTTGTCTGTGTATATTCCAACAGATGACTTGAAATGAGTCACAACAAAAACATTTATTTGTTTTATTTGTACAGAAATATCTTTTATTATGTTGCTTTGTAGAAGCCAACATTCTGTTTTCCTATTTAAGCTTAGACAAAAATTTATCAAGAGTAACTCCTCCAAGGGCTTTCGAGCCACATGCACCAAATTCGAGTATGTTGTAGACGCTGGTCTGAAGTTTGTTGCTTTTACTTTTCTAAGCGATCCGAGTTCCGGTACTTCTGGTACCGGGTCTCAAATTGGCCTTTTTTCTCATAGACTCCCATTATAAATTTTGGAGGTTTATAACTCAGCAAGCTTTCGAACTATCTACACCAAACTCCTTTAGGGTGATACTCTGAACAAAGTTTTAAATTGGTGTACCGACTGGCCTTTCGGTTGTCCCGCAGCCCCGCCCCCAAAATATGCAAAATCAAAAAACGTTTTACAGCATGGACATGTGACATATCAAAACACTCAGAACACTGAGGGGAACTTCCTCACGGGTATTCTGATGATGTCACGTGACGTCACATGAAAAAAATAATTAGCACAACATGGACAGGTGACATATCAAAACACTCTGCCCAATATGGGGAACTTCTTCCAGAGTATTCGGATGACGTCACATGCTTGTCTCCACTTACTTCCAAATGTTTTGGCACCCTAGCTTTCTGTCTACTTGCTTCCAAAAGTAACACTGACCCTTATGTCCACTCGCCTCCAAAAAGCACCGGCCTTTGAGAATACTTGCATCGTCAAAGCCAACATCAAAGTTTGTCGCAATGAACTTTACAAATCTAGTTTACATTTTAGAAGTGAATGAAAGTGCTGTTGTTTTCGACACACTTGTACGATGTGCTCTCTCTCTCAATTTTTTTTTTTTTATTAGGACCATACTTTGAGGAGTTTTTGTCATGGACTGTGACAGAAGACTGTGAGCTGATTATGAAATGCAAGGTCAGGCTGCTGAATTAGACACAACATTTATAACGAAACTAAGGCTGATGTATTAAGGTCAATTTTCAAAATACAGTAGACGGAAAGACGTTACTATTGTAAGTCAACGGATATTAGAAACGTTTGAAATCATTATAACCCGCTTGTGAAATTCTGTTTATGAATTGCCGACGTTTTTCGGGTTCGTTTCGTCGACTGCTGCAGGTGACGAACATGAACAAGGACACGAAGATGAAGTGGTATAAGGACGGTGTAGAGATCACACAGGTGGTGTACGAGCCGTCTGGAGTGGGCACGTTCACAGTCCCTCAGGTCTGTGCTTCCTCGTGCGCTAGTTTTGTTTAGCTTTACTTAGCTAATTTTGGATAATGAATTCCTGATAACGCTTTTGAAATCGTAACCCAGGTGACTAAGAAGGAAGCCGGCGTGTACAGAGCCGTGGTGGCTGATGCTAGAGGAGAGGATGAGAGCATTCTCGAGTTAACAGACAAAGGTGAGAAAATAAAGCCTAGATTCATTCATTCATCATCGGGCATCAAGGCAGGATACACCCTGGACGGAGTGCCAACCCATCACAGGGCACACACACACTCTCATTCACTCACACACTACAGACAATTTTCCAGAGATGCCAATCAACCTACCATGCATGTCTTTGGACCGGGGGAGGAAACCGGAGTACCCGGAGGAAACCCCCGAGGCACGGAAAGAACAATACTATATAAGTATTGGGGGAATCGAACTCCCAACCCTGGAGGTGTGAGGCGTACGTGCTAACCACTAAGTCACCGTGTCACCCACTTGAAAGTCTCAGAAACGGAGAACTTTATGCTTTATTATTTCTCTGTAATAAGCATCAGCTTGTTAGGTTCAAGAGAACGGGTTCTCTAAGGGTTCGTTTACCATAACGTTCGTTTTATGGACATTCGGCAAGACTAAATCATGATGTGTTTTTTTGTTAACAATAAATGCAAAATCTGGACAAATATCTTTGTTTAATTGAAATAAATACAGGCAATAATCAACTTTAGAGTTATAACTCTAACGATTTGCATTGCTTTACCACGTCGTTGTGGTAATACAGTACAACTTCGTCTGTTTTATCGCTTGTGCAATTACTGAACGATATTCTGAACAATTTGCTTTTGGGCTTAAACTCTTATTACAAATAACATTACAAAGTAAAATATCGTCTTTGAGGTATTTATGCGTGGAGTATTTGGAGGAGTGAACACATCACTATTGTATACATTGTGCACATTTTATCTTTGACTGAACCGTTGCTCTAAATGACGACAGACTGAGAGTTATGCAGCAAAAATAGTCATTTCAGATGTTTCTTTTCACTTCTCTTCTCAGAGTTTGAACAGTTGACGCGCCGCCTGAGCAGAAATTGTGGTAAGTCCACAGGGACCTGCAGAGTCACACATACTGACAATAACAGAATGATTATGTGAGGATTTTTTATTATAAATCTTAGCATCACTCAACCCCTCTGTCTGTTCTTCTGTCTGATCTACAGCTCTCTCTGCCAGTCCCATGAGGATCCAGTGCACGGCGGCCGGCTTTAAGCTCTACTGTTCTCTGAAGTACTATCTAAGCTACATGAAGACCAGCTGGCACTTCAAGTGAGCCTCTGGGTTGTGTGCTTTCATAAAGCTCTCGCTTTCATTTCAAGCCCCAGTACACAAAGCAACTTGGTTAAAAAAAAAAAAAAAGATGCAAGTTCAGCATGAAAGCTTAATGTAGATCTGCACTGATTTTGCACAGCAGGAGACAGACGATTCTGGTTGAAAAAGACTACTAGCAATTTTATTTAACATGATCGCTTCTTTTAATCACATAACACACCAATTAACTTACTATCTGTATAATCATCAAGTATTCAAATAGAATTATCTTGTCATTGGATTTAAATTCACAACATAATCCTATTTAGCTAACCTGAACTACTTTGCTAATTTGCTTGTTAGCAGCTAACAAATTATCTTGCAGAATCTAACAGTATTTGCTAGATTGCTAGAAATTTGTCTTTTAGTCTTTTAGCTAACACAAGAGTTAACCTAATGTTAGCTCAACCTACTGGTTGTAAAAGTAGCCTGTAGCCTATTGTTAGTTTAGTAACACAAACTAGCTTGATGGCAAACTTGGGTAGCTAAAGTATGTCAGATCCCTATAAGATAAGTGATATTAATATTAGCTAATAGTGTTTGGTTTGGGTTTAAACAATGATAAGCCAAGCTAAAGCTGAAGAAAAGGATAACGACTAGATAATAGCGATGGCATTTATTTGACCTTAACCCAGAGGTACAAGCAGGACACTCAGCTTATGACTGAAGAGGACAGCGTGAGGCTAAACATCTTACAGCTCTAAATCCTGAAGAATTTTCATTCATTCATTTTCTACCGCTTTATCCGAACTTCTCGGGTCACGGGGAGCCTGTGCCTATCTCAGGCGTCATCGGGCATCAAGGCAGGATACACCCTGGACGGAGTGCCAACCCATCGCAGGGCACACACACACTCTCATTCACTCACGCATTCACACACTACGGACAATTTTCCAGAGATGCCAATTAACCTACCATGCATGTCTTTGGACTGGGGGAGGAAACCGGAGTACCCGGAGGAAACCCCCGAGGCACGGAGGAGAACATGCGAACTTCGCACACACAAGGCGGAGGCTGGAATCGAACCCCGACCCTGGAGGTGTGAGGCGAACGTGCTAACCACTAAGCCACCGTACCCCCTTGAAGAATTTTCCTTGCTGGAAAACATAAATTATGACAAGCACGTTAATATATGGGGGGCACGGTGGCTTAGTGGTTAGTACGTTCACCTCACACCTCCAGGGTTGGGGGTTCGATTCCCGTCTCCGCCTTGTGTGTGTGGAGTTTGCATGTTCTCCCCGTGCCTCGGGGGTTTCCTCCGGGTACTCCGGTTTCCTCCCCCGGTCCAAAGACATGCATGGTAGGTTGATTGGCATCTCTGGAAAATTGTCCATAGTGTGTGAGTGTGTGACTGAATGAGAGTGTGTGTGTGCCCTGTGATGGGTTGGCACTCCGTTCAGGGTGTATCCTGCCTCGATGCCCGATAACGCCTGAGATAGGCACAGGCTCCACGTGACCCGAGAAGTTCGGATAAGCGATAGAAAATGAATGAATGAATGAATGAATGAATGAATGAATGAATGAATAAATGAATGAACGTTAATATATAAACCTGTGATTTTATAATCAATGCCATGAAAATTCTGACCAATCAGGTTAAAGAAATCATCTGTGCTGAGATATTTCACTGTATAAACACTTAAAAATGATTTTTAGAGAAAGGAGGATCGATCAGGACGAGAAAACCAAACCTGGAAGCAGCATGCAGAAACTCTGGATCGAGATCTTCAACCCCACCGAAAACGACAAAGGAAAATACACCCTGGAGATGTTTGATGGGCAGGAAACACACAAACGCTCTCTGGATTTGTCTGGACAAGGTACAGCGGTTTATATTTACACAGATAAGTCATCCTGGTGGAGATTACGGCATCAGACGAGGGAAAGAGTTTTCACTGTGTCAGGACCTGACAGGCACATAATAATTTAAGCTTCACAGACGCATTGTAATCAGAGAAATATATAATTTCTGTGTGGCATTTTATCTAAACTCAGATAGGATATTCTATTACTTAGTCCATGACATCTATAGAGAAATCCAACATGCACAATAGCAGAGGGAGAAATCCTGTATTAATTCAGTTCACTTTAACATTGCCACAAAACAGCTTCACAGATATATAAAATTCTTGATATAAATTATAAATGTATAAATGTTTCCCTAATGGTGATGAGGCCATATTTATGGTTTTTAGGTGCTACCAATCACAGTAACATAATGGTGATCTATGTATTTGTCTATTTCAGAGGTTGCCAACTTCAGGTTTTTTGTCCCATTTGTGTAAGCCTGCTCTCCATTGTTATACGGATGCATAGATGCTCACGATTGACTAGTGTTCCTGAGATTGACAGGGAAAAAGTAGCATCCCACCGCTCCTAACCAGACAACACAGACTATTTTGGCTCACAGCCAAGGATGGTGTCATTGTGGGGATTCAAACCACAATCTGGCAACCACTGTGGCCTGTGTTTATTAGGGAACGTACGTGCTTATTGTTTATGCTGAACAAACTTTTAGATATTTAATCAATGCCATTAGGCAAAGGTATAAAAATACTATATTGCTAAACCCATTAAATGTATATATATCATAAAATAATGCACTAAATTTCTCATTTTTAATATATACCATGGGGCATGTGCTTAAACATACTAGAGGATAAAAATCCTGAAGATATTATTGGTCAAGCGTCTAGAAAAATGGCAATAACAACATCACCACTAATCAAGTGATATCACAGTGGAATATCAGTTATATTAGATATTTTAATTGAGTCCTGGTATTAGAAAATCAATAAACATTAATGAAGCTGTTTTTTTATGTTGTTTTTTTTTATGAACCTCTCTGTTTTTTCCACAATAAAGCCTTTGCTGATGCTCTGCTGGAACACCAGAGACTGAAGTAAGTGAGGTTTTTGCAATATTTTTTTACGCATTCATCCACCTGATACCTTTTAATATAACTACGCTTGGAGAAACAATAATATTAGTTGAACGTCTTTGTGGTAAATAACGATTATGGATTTACTGCATTTTTTTTATTCCATTTATAACAGGCAGGTTGAAATTGCTGAGAAAAGTAAGTATACAGTTGAAGAAGCTCGTCATAACGTGTTTAATGAAATTCTAACATAATTATTAGGCATATTTGATCAAATTTGAGTTCATTTCATTTTGGTTGGACTATTAAAATCTGCACCCTGTTTATTTTTCAAGATCGTGCCAAGGTCACAAAAGGATTACCGGATGTGGTGGCCATCATGGAAGACAAGGTATTTTCCACCAAAATTATGAAAAGATTTAAGTTATATCTTAAACTTTTAGATCCTGTCTCACTCTCTCTTGCTCTCTCTCTCTCTCTCTCACACACACACACACACACACACACACACACACACACACACACACACACACACACACACAGTCTCTGTGTCTGACCTGTTTTGCTGAAGGTGATCCCGCCCCAGAGATGTTCTGGCTGAAGAACGACAGGGAGATCGTCTCTGTAGGTCGCTTTAATGTAAACATAGACAACAATTGCACGACTCTCACCATCAACTCTGTCTGTATGGAGGATTCAGGCAACTACAGCATGTTTGTACGCAATACATACGGCTCGCAGACGGTAAACGTGACCGTGAGCGTGTATAAACACGGAGAGAAGCCACGGGCCGACGCGGTGAAGATGTAGAGAGGGAGAGACAAGGAGGATGCCATGCTGCAGTAGTATTAGAAATCTTTACTGTTCAAAGTACAAATTTGGAGTCGAATGGAGATGATAATGAAATAGATTTGGATTTTTAACAAATGGACCGGATCACTGATTATAGCTGCTACAACATAAGTGATAAGAGGAAATAATTTGATCTGCAGATTTTAAATGTGACTATAAAAAGTAAAATTATTGATAAATCAAACATATTTAATCCGGTTAACCCCGTGTTAGTCTCCTGACACTGTTGGTTTAGTATTAACCTGAGTCCTGTGGTTACTTTACTATAATGTAAAGTTAGAAGTTGATGCATTTTGATCATGTTTGAGGAGTTTTTGTTTTTGTGTGAATTAAATGAGTCTGGTGTATTTTTTGTCTTGTCATTTATTACAGGACAAGCCATAAGACCTCTTTATTATACACTTCTATGTTTTTGTGTTTTGTGTGAATTAAATGAGTCTGGTGTATTTTTTTGTCTTGTCATTTATTACAGGACAAGCCATAAGACCTCTTTATTATACACTTCTATCTGTGTGTTTGCACAGAAAGATGCTGAATATACTGTATGCGAGTGGTCTGGCTTTACAACAAGAGTGTAATGAAATGTTATAAATGAAAATTTGTGGATTTTTTTTTTCAATCACTTTAATCAAGATAAAACTTTATTATTCCAAGCACTTGGAAGATCAGTTTATTTTCTAACTAAAATCCAGTGACAGGGACAGACAACGTGTGCGTGTGTGTGTGTCTCTCTCTGTGTGTCTCTGTGTGCATGTGTGTGTGTGTGCATGTGTCTCTGTGCATGTGTGTGTGGGGGGGGGGGTGCGAGCGTGTGTGTGTGTGTGAGTGAGCATGTCTGTCTGTGTGTATGAGTGTGTGTGTGTGTGTGTGTGTGTGTGTGTGTGTGTGTGTGTGTGTGTGTGTGTGTGTGTGTGCGCGCGTGTGTGTGTGAGTGTGTGTGTGTGTGTGAGTGTGTGTGTGTGTGTGTGCGTGTGTGTGTGTGTGTGTGTGCATGTGTCTCTGTGCATGTGTGTGTGTGTGTGTGCATGTGTCTCTGTGCATGTGTGTGTGTGGGGGGGGGTGCGAGCGTGTGTGTGTGTGTGTGTGTGAGCGAGCGTGTCTGTCTGTGTGTATGAGTGTGTGTGTGTGCGTGTGTGTGTGCGCGCGTGTGTGTGTGAGTGTGTGCGTGTGTGTGTGTGTGTGTGCGTGTGTGTGTGTGTGTGTGTGTGTGTGTGTGCATGTACTATAAATGACCTTTTTCTGAAACGTCCTCAGTGTCTTTCACCTTTTGCTCAGCTGAACACTGGAGAATTTTTAGGCCAAAGCTCAAATCTAAGCATAAAATCCTGCTTGAGTGACTTGGACATTCTTGAAAAACTTATTTATTTTGCAGATTTTGGCTCTATCATCCTCAAACATTGGGGTGTCAGTGTTGTGTTCAAGCCAAGCCAAGAAGCTTTTATTGTCATTTCAACCATATACAGTAACATCTGGTGCAGTACACAGTAATGACACAGTGTTCCTGCAGGTCAATGCTGCTACATAAAATACAGAAATAAATACACTCCAAAGTACAACATAAAGTGTAAGACTGTGTAAGTCTGGGTAAGAGAGTACAACACAATAATTGACAAGGGACAGTGCAACTCTGACCAGTACAAAGTCTTGTAAGAAATAAAGTGCTATAGTAAAATGCTGTGGATGTAAGACAGTTAGCATCAAAATAGATGTAGGTGATCTGTACATCAAGAACATGCTTTATTTATTTATTTGTTTGTTTGTTTGTTTGTTCATTTTTTTACCTGAGGAAAAAAAATGGCAACCTGAGATTTGCTTTTCCATCCATATATTCTCTGCACCACTTATTCTACTGGGTCATAGGGAAACTATCCCAGGAAACTCAGGACATAATCAGCCTACAAAACGTGCCTTTGGACTGGGGTTTGAACATGAGTTCCCAGAGGAGAGGCACAGGGAGCAAAACTCCACACACATGGTGAAGGCACCATGCAGAGTCAAATGTGTTTACCACCAAGCCACCATACCACTACCATCTACTTTAATTATATTACATTACATTATTCCAGCAATGAGCTGCAAATATTATGCACTAAGTTGTTGGATTTGTCTACTTTTAATATAAATATAACTGACCAGAAATGTAAGCAGTGAGTAAAGAGTGAAACTTTACCAGGAGAACATCAGTACAGCCGCAGCCTGTGTTGTGTTTTGCCTCGCTGTTTGCCGTGATCTGCATTTGGCGGTTACATACATTGACCGGTATATCAGGTTCACTGAACCGATAGTTCACTGTAGTTCTACAAACAGCAGTGATATCAGTATAATAGTGGTGTGTAAGTGGTTACTGCACTGCTAAGGCACTCAACACCCAACCACATCATATCTGCTCAGTCCCTTTCCATTGATTAACAAACTGTGCTTTGCAATAGATGGTCTACAGTCTGTGTCACTGACTAGTGCAAAAGAACATCATCTTTAATATCTTTATTAACTGCTCTATCTAGGTCAGGACTCTATCCCTAAGAATACACTTGGATTTGCACAGACCTGTTGATTCATTGTTATTACTGGGTATTTGTAGAGTAGCTCTCTCTGATCTCCCTATAACAAGCCTGCACTATTTTCAAGTAAGTTAGTAGAAACCGATTTTGAGTGCATTCAGGGCTTCCTGTAGAAGACAGAGTTCACCATTTGGACACCAACCCTTTGCAGTACATTCTGGGAATCCATAGGTGCACCACATGTGTAGGGAGTGTTTCTACCTTGCAGATACAGGTTGCCTGATTTGATCCTGAACTCAAGTTTCGAATGTTCTCCCTGTGTGGATTTTCTTTCCAGATTCTCGGTTTTCCTCCTGTCTCCAAATAAAAACATGCTGGTACATAGACCGTAAATGATCATTTGCCCTGAGGTGTGAACAATGTGCGAACGTGTATGTGTATGGTTCTCTTCTGTGGAATGGTGCCCAATCCATGGTGTATTTCTGCCTCAACCCCAAGATATGGATAGACAGATCAGATCCACGATCAGTATAAAGAGTTACTGAAGATTGATTTTTTGTTGTTTAATTTCAGACATGTGCTTGATCGGATTCTGCTTTTAAAGGAGAAAATGATGTTATATTAACATATTTTCATTTTGTCTCGATATCAATCAGAACTATATTGATAATGTATATAATTGGTCCATGGCTCTTTACTTTGGGATTGTATCATATCTGAATGTCAGTAAGGTTACCAACCCTAAAATGTAACTGAACTCTGGGTTATCTAAACAGAGGGATGTTAATAATTAAAATATGCAGGAGTGCCCATTTCCCCCTAATATATGTAGCTGAGGCACAGTGTGCGGCTCTACGTGCTGAACATAGCTTCAGAAATCTGTCTTGTGGTGAAGGAGACACCAGACAGGATCGTAAGAAATGGCCTTCAACGGAACGTGGCAGGTTTATGCTCAGGAAAACTACGAGGAGTTTCTCAGGGCCATACGTGAGTAAGCCACTTAATATGCCACACTGCAATATAAAGCAAAAGCTAAATTAACGATATAATGCCATTGAAATAGTTAGATATGTATATTCGTATAACTACACAATGAGAATTAGCCACTAATTTAACACAACATTCATAATATAGTTCTACTCTAAATTGTTATTCAGCACTACCTGAGGATATCATCAAGCTGGCCAAAGACATCAAACCTGTGACAGAGATAAAACAGACAGGCAACGACTTTGTTATCACTTCCAAGACCCCTGGAAAATCGGTCACTAACTCCTTCACCATCGGCAAGGAAGCTGACATCACCACCATGGATGGAAAGAAGCTCAATGTATTTCCAATCCTTTAAATATCCTTTATTGTTTAATACTAGTGTTATCAGGTATTGTTTGGTTGAATGGGCTAGTTGGTTAATCACCATACAACAAATCATACAACATACAATCAAGATCTAGGGCAGTGCTATCTAAGTGGTAGTTAAGTGGCCAAAGTAGTGATTGTGACCATAAGGTTATGATCCTAAATCTTAGGAGTGTCACTAAAGAAACCTTTAACACAACCTTTGTTTTTAGAAAAATAGATTTGCTCATTTGTGCAGCAACGCTAGCAATTACAACAAATCCTATCCTTGTTGTAAAACTGCTGTCCCTTTTCCCACCATCTTTGAGATGGCCTGATCTGCTGTCTTTCCTCAGGATATTATATTTTCTAAGCTGGATTGATAGCTAATTTTGCTAAGATATCTCCCTTTCTAGCTAGTTATCCGTAGGCTGTCATACTGGCTAGTTAGCATATTATTTTGCATATATTTTCAGTGTAGCAGGGTTGTAGCAGAAGTTGTAAGAAGTTTTCAAGTATACTAGCCTATTATCTGGTAGGCAAGCTGACTAGCATGATAGCTACTTACATCTATCACACTTCATCTTGTAGAACTGGGGTTTAGTTAGACTTTCTGAAGTAAAATGTGAGGTAAATGTAGCTATTTCCCCCAATTACTTTGTTGTTTGAATCCACCATCCCCAGATTTATAAACGCCACTACTGAACACACATAATTAATCTCCTACAAGCTTTGCTAATTCGCCATAAGTGGATTTATGTGTTTATGGTAGACCAACGTTTGCAAGACAGTGTGTCCGGATTCTGTAACCTAGATGTGAATCTGAACACATCTCTCATCTTTGTTCCATTCAGTGTGTTGTAAAGCTGGAGGGAGGAAAGCTCATCTGTGACTCAGACAGGTTCTCACACAAGCAGGAGATCAAGGATGGAGAGATGATTGAGGTGTGTATCTATAAGGAGCCCTACAAACACACAAATCTGTACGCTCACATATTAAAGGAGGAGTGTGTCTTTTAGAGCCCTTTGAACTTAAATTGTAAAAAAAATACTGACCATCCTTCCCATTTCCACTTCACCAATCCTACCCTCTTTGTATCTCATAAGACCACAAAGAAAAGGGTGAAAAGATATGAACGGATATGCTTTGGTTTGGGGAAAAGCTAATTTCTGGGCCAGAAATGAATACAAACAGAGGTCTAGAGTGAAGAAACTGGTCAGACGCATTCCATGCAAAAATCGTGAATCAAACTTATTCTGCTACTTTTAAAGACTACATTATTAAATCAGGAATAGAAACATTTCTAACATTACAAACAGCACCTTTAACACTGTGCAAAATGACAATTCTGCATTTTAATTATTGTATAATAGCAATATTTGAGCTTTCAAATATTCTGATTCATCTCACATCTCTCTCTCTCTCTCTCTCTCTCTCTCTCTCTCTCTCTCTCTCTCTCTCTCTCTCTCTCAGACTTTGACTCTGGAAGGAACCACCATGGTCAGGAAGAGTAAAAAGTTGTGATGTGACTATTTAAATAAAACTCATTTGTCAAAATATCGAGTACGGTCATTTTTTTTATAGTAGCTAATTAAACATTACATACTTACTTCTTAACATCTTACTTTATTTATATCATTACTATATGAATTTTATTTTAATATTATTTCCCCTGCACTGTTTATTTTAATGTGTTTGGTTATTAGATGACCAGAATGATCTGGCTATTTATATTTTATGTTGTAAGAGATAAGATTTAGGCTACATCGAATAAACAGGAGGAATAAAACACATTACATATTTTTCAGTAATATGTAATCTGGGGCATATTTACAGCTTCCTAATGAACATGTTATTGATGTGGGATAACTAATTCAAAATGATGACTGAAAAGACCCTCAGGAAATAAGTAACTCCTGCTGTAGTGTTAAAGAATTCTAATTAAAAAAATATATAAATATAAATAAAAAATAAACATAAATTATTATTAGTAAATTTGTTGTTGTTTTATTATAATAATAATAATAATAATAATAATAATAATAATAATAATAATAATAATAATAATGAGTACTATTTAGCGCATGCGCACTATCATGAATATGACGTCGAATACGACGAGTCACTAACGCGCATGCCCAGAACTCAAATTCCCGACGTTGGCGGCCTACAGAAAGGTTGTACTGTGTGTCTCGACAGTTTGTAGTCGGTTTTGTGCGACATGGCGCGGTATTTGAGACCTCCAAACACTTCTCTTTTCATCAGGAATATTTCTGATGAAAGCAGGTAAGTTTTCACAAGAGCCAAATAAAGCTAATTTAGCCTCAGGACAGTTTTAAACGGACAAGAAATCAAAAACGAGCGGCTGAATGTAGCGTATGCGTTCGGCGGCGTGCCTACGTCACAGGGACTGACGCACACACTAGCGTACTAAATAGTATGTAGAAATAGTATGTGAGGCGAATACGGTGGCTTGACGGGTCCAATATTCCTGCGTACTACTTAGTGTGCTAGTATGGACTCGTTTGTAAAGTATTCGGTTCCTTAGAGCTAATAACGACTAGCACGGCCACAGCGATGCTTATGTGTATGCGTTAAAATGCGTTTGTTAGGAATTTTGCATAATATAAAACAAAAAAAAAAACATTCGGTTGTGTAAAATATAGATACGTTTAAAACAGCTACCAAAAAAGGGTATAAGGCTAAAAGCGGCTCATCTAGCATGCTAAGTAGGCTAACTAGCTTAGCATGCTAAGAAGGCTAACTAGCTTAGCCTTTTAAGTAGGCATCTAAAAATAGGTTAAGAAATGTGAAGGAGATCTGGGAGACTAAATAGAAGCTACTGTGCATTTTAAATTTAGAACCAAATGTTAGTTCGGGGTTTATTTTATTTTTAAAGTTGCCCTAAAACAAATAATATTAGTCATGGAAATTAGCTAACGAGCTTTAATGGCCTGTTCTGTTCGAGTTGCCTTTACCACGTGGCCTGCTGAAAATAAATATAATTTTACTCGTTAGATATCACTGTTAACTCCAGATCTAACAAAATGAAGACAAAACCTTCTCAGCCTTTACCTAATTTGTGTATAACGTGCTAGTGTGTTTTGCATAATAAACCTGTGTGTCTGTGTGAAATGTTACTTATTCTTGAAAGGTTTATAGAATAAGTGTGTGTGTGTGTGTGAGACTGACTAATAAAATATTGAATGGAGTTTTGAAGGGTGCACAAACTGGTTTGTAATATAAATTGGGTATTATTTGAAATAAAATGTGCTTGCATGGCTAAACTGAAGATGATGGTATTTATATGTATATAAATATAAAAGAATCAGATTTTTTTTTCTCACTTTATTGGTAATGTTCAGCTTGTTTCAGTGTTCCTTTATGCCACAGGTTCCCTGGAGAACCTCCTGTCCTGTGCATTTTTTTTTTTAAGACCTTTTACTTCCCTGCTCTAACACACCCATGTGAACTCTGATAAATATTTGAAACAGGAGTGTTAAGTTAAAGCAGGGAAAGAACCACAATATGAAGAAAAGGGTTTTTTTTTTTTTCACGCTAAACTTCCTTCAGACAAATGAGTGAACTATGATTTCATGATGCTTTAGGCCAGAGGATTTGCGTCGTGAGTTCGGTCGTTACGGCCCTATTGTAGATGTCTACATTCCCGTTGACTTCTATTCCCGTCGGCCAAGAGGATTTGCATACATTCAATATCCTTTGTAAGCAATCAAGCAAGTTTTTGTTGTTTTTTTGTTTGTTTTTGTTTTTTGGAGGGGTAACAAGAAATCCTAATGTGGTATTCCAAAAGGAAAAATCTGAAAGTGAAAATGTGAGATCTAATTTGATTTGTATTCTGGCCATTATGTCTCCTAACTGCTATTTCTTCTGTTGTCTCAGAAAATGTAAAGACATACAGTTCTGGAGACCGTCCCTCCAAAGAGTATTTAAGAGTAAAGACCGAAGTAGAGTAGATTGAAGCCAAAGAGCCCGTAAGGATTCAGGCGCCAAGCGATAGAGGGGAGAGAAAGAGAAAAGTTAAAGCTCGAAGATTCAAAGTGGAGAAAAAGAGGGCACCTGTTCCAAACAGAGAGAGGAAAAGAGCAAAAGATAATGGGGCAAAGACAAGCAGGAAACCTCTCAAGGCCTTCTGGGAAGCACTTAAAGAGAATAAAGGTCAAGCTCAAGGTCAAGCATGTTAAAGGTAACGAGTATTAACTTTTGTATCCTACCTTTGCTGTAGTCTTTTCATTGTCCCCTTTTCCTCCCCCAAGTCAGTTTTCTAATCTTACCTGTGTCATGAACTCTTCAGAGTTGATCCATGTTAATTTCGTAATTCTGCTTGCCGAACAATATCAATTAAGACGAATTTATGAACGCTTAAAAAAATGAAATTGCCGTTTGATTCAGTAATTACCCCTCCCCTGTGCATTCTGACTTCTCCATATTGAGCTCATGTTGCTTTCTCTTTCATTAACAATGTTACGTTTTACTGCTAAAACAACGTCGTGTCGTCCGAGATGCTGTCTGGTGAACATGACTGTGTCCATTTGATTAGCCTCTGTATCAGTGTGTGTTAAAACGGAAAGCCTTAACAGCATTAGCACATTCGAGGATGTCCGTGATGCAGAAGACGCGCTTCACAACCTGGACCGGAAATGGGTCTGCGGACGGCAGATTGAGATCCAGTTCGCCCAAGGAGACAGGAAAAGTAGGAGTCTGGTCATTTGTCTCTAATTATACCAGTGTCTGGTCGTGAGTCTTTAAGCAGCACTGACGATACCAGTGTTTCTTGCTCTCGAAACACCAGGAGTCTTTCTCTGTTCTGTTCTTACTTTGCATTCTGAGTCGTCGAAACTCCTCGGCCTCAGATGAGTCTGTTTTCATTTTGAATGCTGTGTCCATGTGCCCACTGTTACTTTGTCTCTCAGCCCCAACTCAGATGAGGTCCAAAGAAAGGCGATCTCCTCGCAGCTTCTCCAGATACGACGATTATGAGCGCGATGGCCGTGGCCGGCGCTCTCGGAGTCGCAGCTATGACCGACGTCGCTCTCGCAGCCAATCATACGAGCGCAGACCTCGTCGCTCCGATAGTCCCAGAGAGTGAGTCATGCCTTTACAGGCCTCTGTTTGGTTCATTCATACTTTATTCAGTGTTCACAGTTACTCAGATATGTGATGTTAACGGCTGCTTGTGTAAGAAATACCTTGTATAATCTTAACGTGCTCCCACACCACATGCCGCTCTTTTTGGACTGAAAACCTGCATACACGCCAGCTTTGTGGATAAGTCTGGACTCCCCTGCTGTAGTTATTCTAAAGGTGATTTACCTTTTTTTTTTTATTTTTAAATTAGCTCCCGCTCTTATGGCAGACACAGGCGAAGCCGAAGCCGTGACAATGACAGGTGGGGTGTCCTTTTTTTGTTGAGTCTGAGTAGAGTCCACACTGAAATGCACTTCCTCACCCACCCCTTGATGCATCATGCTGACGAGCTGAAGTTTAGCACTTTGTTTTTGGTCCTGTGTGGTTTGATCGTTCCTTCATTATGTGGTATTTAATTTCCATTTAGTGCGAGAGGTATTGTGATTTTTTTTTTTTTTTGAGAAATACTCATCATATTCTTTGTTTTTCTCCTTTCTTCAAAAATCTCTGTAGCTAAAAGCCAGTTTGTTTGCGTTCCAGTGTAAATGCCATTTTGCCCATTCCAGGTCAAGGCAGAGACGAGATCACGGTCGAGGGCACCGTGGCGCTCCTTCTCGCAGCCGCTCGGGTTCACGTTCCCCCTCCCCTGACTCCAGGATCAAGATGAAAAGTCGGAAGTCCCGTTCCGCGTCCCGTTCGCCTCATCCAGCTGCAGGCAAGGAACCGCCACAATCCAGTGGTGCACAAGAGGACGAGGACGCTCGCCCAAGATCAGCTTCTCGCTCCTGCTCTCGCTCAGCCTCACGTTCTCGGTCACGCTCGCGTTCACGCTCCAGATCCTGGGCCGGACACAAATCCGGAGGCCATTAGGACTGTCTGTGTGAGGAGTTGTTTAATACTGTAACTTATGCAGCTCCCTGGCAAACTGATCATGTAAAGGCCATATTTTTTGGTTAGTTTACATTTTTGCAGGTTTGCTTGGGAAAAACATGATTCTTGTCTCCTGCTCAGCAGTAGATTTCAGGATCAGTGGATGTTTGTGATTTGATAAACACCACCCTGCATTGGTATTACTGATTATTAATCAAATGTAAAGCAGTGGGATTTTTTTTTTAATTGCTTGTTTTGTTTTCATTTTTTGTGATTTAGCTAAAAGGCTGGTGGTACATGCCTTTTGATCAAAAAAGGTGCAGGTGAATTAATGCTCGTATTTTGTTTAGACATCTAGTTAGCAGCAGAATCATTGTAGAGTGCAGTATTTTCAGTGTTTTATTTCCTGTAACGGATAACGAACGGTTTCGGTTTGTACAGATCTGATTTTAATCCATCATCTTCTCCAACATACATTAAAGCTCTCGTAGAAACTGTTGTCTTCCAGGAGATTACACATTAATGCCACCACTTTTTTTTTTTTTTTTTACAAATGTTTGGTAAATGTGTTCTTGTTTTCCTTGTTCTATCCTGTTGCTGATCTTACAGCAACGTTTTACTCTTCATGCTAAAGATGGATCAGAGGAGAGAGAGCTCCTGTATGTGAATAAAAACATACCCTTTTGTTGTTTAAAACGGTTTGTGTGACTGATTAGTCGATTACCAACCGGTCATTTATATATTAATGCTGTATTCTGAGCTGATGGTCTTCATCTGTCCTCAAATATTCATACTGATGTATAACAAGCATTTAAAATATGAATGTACACAGACTGCAGGGAGAAAGAGACACGTGCGAGATTCACCTTATTTACTGAATGTCATCACAAACCCTGACTGTTGATTCATCTGGAGTTGAACCTAGAACTTCTCTTTACTGACATGCGCCTAGATGTTTTCACACAATGTTTGGGTTGGGAAAAAAATTTATTAGCTAGCTTCTTCTGTGGAAGTGAAGAAAAACATACTACGTTTTGGAAAGCTCTGACTGAATTTCCTATTTTTAATGAAGCAAATTAATTCGGACATCTTTGCTGCATGTACCTGATGTTCCTGATTCTGATATAAGGATTTTCATTCTCTGCTTAGTGTCTTAAGAGCCAGGACACAATATCCACTTGTCCCAAATCAACCATATTCTCCAGCCAAAGGTCTGTAAATCTCCACCATGGCCACAGGCAGGTGTGTGATAGACAGCTTATTTAATATATACAGTAACTTAAGCATTTGCATGTTCATTCAAGCAAGTTTTATTCTGCTTGGGTGTTAAAGTGAAATCTAGCTCTTGGTTTAAAAAAAAAAAAAAAGTGCAATAAATGCTGTGATTAAAGCGCATGAGCCTGAAAACGAAAAATTCAGAACAGACGAAGTTACCGTGTAAAAATTTACATGCATTTTCACTCCATTCTGATTTCAATATATTCAATGTCAATAAAACACCCAAATCTCTCAAAGAACCTGTTCAAGTCCGTATTTAAGTACATAAAGTGATCAAAAGATGAATTAATGGTTTGCATCCAAGTTTATTTTGAAATTCCCTACGCCCCCTATACAAGAAAACTGACTTTTTTCCACAAAGGCAGCAGTGAAACTCTCAGTCGTAATGTTTATGTTCAGGGCAATGAAGAAAGGGGAAAACAAATTCATAATCACAGTGAAATCTTTCTTTTTCTTTAAATACATCTGCTGTCATCTTTGGCTGCAGTTCGGCAGACAGTTTGCTGTCGGGCCGTTTTTTTTTTTTTTCCTGGGGGAGTTACAGTTCAAGCCAATGGAGCCAATGCAGGAATGTACGTTTACTCGGAAAACAAATGAGAACGTGTGGTGGTGTTCACAATCCAGAGTGCAAAAAAAAAAAAAAAGCAGGGGGGGAGGAAAAAAAAATTTTTTACCGCCTAGGATGGGACAGCACTTTCTTTTAAATTTCATAAAACTGTATAGACAAAAAAAAATCTACAAAAATGGAACTAGTAATATTACACAACATGTAAGTCAACACTCGTCGACCTCTACACAAAGCCGAAGTTCTTGGTCTTGATGGCGAGGAGGAGCTTCTGCTTGAGGATCTGTTTGGAGGAGTAAAGCGGCACGTAGAGGCGTGAGATGCACGTGTTGGCCGTGGGAAGGTGTTGGTCGTCTGGAGGCCTGATGGTGATGGATGGCATCGGCTGAAAACCTTCCTCGCTGGCAGGCAGGGACGGGCTGGACGTCCAGAAATACACCTGTGGCACAGAGACGTGTTCCTGTCATCTTGTCCGTATATACGGAGGTGCCGACGTCACGCACGGTAAAAGCACGACGAAGAAATAAATCTACTGTTTAAACGTTAATGCAGGAAATCGACTTTAAATTATACATCAGGGCAATTTAAATAAAAGCCTGAGATGACATGAGAATAAATGACTAAGTGCTACTGAAACGCTCAATTAAACATCCTGAGCCTATTAAATACACTTACATGGGTGTTATTCAGTGTGTAACCGCACTCTATTAGTAGTGTATAGTGTGTGCACATTATACACACACACACACACAAATCATCAGAACGGGGAAAAAAGGTGATCTCGTTGACCCGATGTGTAGTTCGAATATTTCATAAACGGTAACGACATCCGGATAATACACAAATGTGGAGCAGACGGTTACTAAAGCAGCTGAATGTACAACACAAACCTTGAGGCAGATGAGCTGCACCAGTAAGAGCACAGAGAAAACCAACAGATGATTTGATATTTCACATGAACGTTACCTGAAGCACAGGATCTAAAGTTTTATGAGTTTTTTTTTTTTTTTTTAAATGGCTAAATGGATGGATAACTGCACGAGTGAGCAGGTGTGCTTGTGTTCTTATTCAAGTTGCAGGCGAGTACGTGAGACTAAAAGGACGAGTCTTACCAGATCCTGCCTCTCGGTCATACTCATTTTCTCCACAATGGACCAAAACCAGCGTTTAAACTGCAACAGCTTCTCTGCGTTCTCACCTGGGGATCAAACCAGAACAAATAGGTGCATGAACAACCCTGTGAGATGAGACGCGAACCTTCGGTTGATCTCCGGAAATCCAGCATTTCTATATTCCCATAAAGCTATAAAACGTGACCTGAAACTGAATTAAGAGCTGCTATGAAATCTGAGGAAACAGCTGGGGATTAATAGGACACTACGGTGCTGAAATCAGATGGACAAAAATCAGGTTCTGTACCAGATTCGTCGTTGAAGGAGGTGAAGCTGATGAGCATCTGCACGTTGACCTCGCCGCAGCCGTTGACCAGCAGTCGGAAGTCCTCGGCCGTGAGATCCTCCAGGGCGTTCTTAGGGAGCACGTCCAGGAGGCCCTTCCTCATGGCCTAATAACATTACATTTACTTAGTGTACTTAAAGCAGGTAGAAAAGCTCTTGGTTACAACCGATAAAAAGATGTGTAGTATGTCAGCTCATCCAACAATAAGAATCTGCTACAACGTGGATCAATGATGTCCTCTAAAAGCTACTACAGTAGCTACAAAACATGGCTATAGACTTATAACCTGAGACGCAGAATGTGATTGGGTTCTATAAACCTGTACTCACGTGCAGAGGCTGCTCGGCTACAACCAGCATCCTGTGTTCAGCGTATTTCCTCACGTACTCGTACACGTTCTGAGGGGTCACAGGTATGCTGCCTCCGCCAGCCAGGAGCTCAACCTGATAAATACACAATCACAAAATTCAACCGTCAACGATGTACCTCTTACCTGTCGCCCCCCTTTTTCATGATTTTCGCCTAGATGACATACCCACATAAAAAGTGGTACAGCTCCCATATACTTTGACACACAGAGGTGAGCTTGGTCTCATTGGAAAGAAGAGAGTCTCACAAGTGTCAGCTTGATTCTAAGCCTTACTGACACAGAGTTATAGAGGCTAGAATGGAGGGTGTTTATTTCCGTCTGAGTTGTTTACCTGATAAACTGATTACATACATTGCTGTATTTAATGCTGGTTGGTAAACAACAACTGAGGGCCATAGCCACATGTCTTGGCTTTCACCAAAAAAAAAATGAAGTCAAAAGACTCAAAAATGGATTTTATATGAATATTTTTCTATGGACATGTCCGTCTGTTCAGGTTTTTCTTGTTTATTTTTTTTACTGTATAACTTTGTATAAAAGGACTGCATGCTTAGTTCAAAAGTCCTATAACAAAGAGAACCCCTCTGCCTATAACTCTGTTTTGAAAAAATGCCTGTAAACTGACACCCTGAGGCGTGAGAGTGTGAAACGTTCGAGAATTGCGCAATAAAGCTGAAAAAAATTAATATGCGCACGCTTATTGCACAGCCCGTCCTCACCAGATGTATCATGTTGCATCTCGTTGGAATCGTCTCCTTATTGGCTAAAGAGCTATGATGCTCGCGAAACATCAAATCGCTACTGGACGGAGCAAATGTCAGTCAAAGGGAGGGTCACCCACATAGCATGGAGAGACCTCATTGGCTTCTTAGCTGCCTATCTCGGCCGCACAGGCACTGGTTGGCTCATGCGAGGGCTTGTTTGATTCGTCACATCCTCGACTACAAATCTGACGCGTTTTGAAATTTTGGTATGTGTCCAATGAGACGTAGGAGTCCAACAAAGGGCGGAAGTGAAGCTTCGTGTTCAGTTTCCGGTCAAACACATAATTCTTGTGAAGCGAGCAAAGCGTTTTGGATTAAAAGGATTACATTTTCAAGTTTTTTGGACTCTCGGGGATTTTTACAAGCATTTGTTTTGGAAAATACATTAACATTAGTGACAATGTGAAGAAAGGGAAATTTAAAGACCAGCGTTTAAAGGTGAGTAAACAGATCGAACTAGCGCCACCTAGTTCAATTTTCTATCAAATGGTTAAATTACTATAAATCATATTATGCTTTGTGTGTGCGCTTAATAAAATCCTGAGAGTCTAAGCTTTCAAACAATATATAATTTAACCGTGTATTTAGAGGATTTAATGCTTAAAAGTTACAATGAAGTTACAATGAATTTGATGCATTTTCGCCTCCTAGCGGTCGTGGCTCGGTACCGAGACGTAGACATGTAAAAGGTTAAAGTGATCACGACAGAACAGTAGCATCATGTGGACAACATATATACCTTGTTAGCTAGAATTAGTCCATAATGGTTGTGTTGAAGTGTTAAGTAACAAAAATAACACTGCTATCTAAACCTCTACGGCGTTACCTGTCCAGATCCTTCCTCCTTGCATAGGTCGATGGCAAAGGCGAGGTCCATGGCAGAAAACACCGCCTCGGCCTCGCTGGCCTGCGAGTGGCGAATCAGCTGGCGCAAACTCTCGTACATTACCGGGTCGAAGAACGCAAAGTCGTGCCAGTTCACCTGCGTCTCACAAACACACACACGCCGGACAAATCAGTTGCTAAAATTGTCTAATTTAAAAAATCAGGTCCTATTCAGTTTAGTGCCCCAAATCAGAACCCTCAAGCACTGGGACATGCTATAAAATGACTTCACACAATACCCACCTTTCTCCCTAGCAACACTTTGATGACGTGCCTATTGAGGGTGATTGGGCACAGTTCATTCTGCAGAAGACACAGGCCGAGTATTCTGAAGTAAAGAGCAGAAAAACGTTCGTGAGGTCAACCGCACTCGAAAGCTCTCAAAAGGAACATCTTCGGTTTCCAGGTTCCTACCTGCCGATGTTACGGAAGCAGTTCAGCCTGGCCTCTGAGTTTTTGCCAGGCCGGGGTGAATAGAAGCCCCTCTTTCCAGGTTGGTAAAACAGAGGAGCGTTATCATCGCCGTCATCCGTATCGTCCAACTCCATGTCCACCACGCTGCGGGTGGAGGCGTGTCTCTTCCTGTTCTCCTGCTGCACAAATACACACCGTCAAAATCCTACGACGACTGTTTCAGCCATGACTCCTCATACCAAGTACTAGAACTACATACAAGCATGTGGTCAGGTACCTGTGCTTTCTCCGGAGTGTCAAGGAGACCGAGATCCAGAATGCTATCGGCACCATTTTCCCTTCAAACAAACAAAAAAAGGACGAGAAAGAGTCAGAGGTATTACTAGACAAACGCCACGACAGTCAGAGATGGGGGGGGGGAAGCGCACTCGTGTGAACATCACAAAAGTCATTAAATAAAAGTGTGGGGTAGTTTTACATTATCTGACATTGTCTTGGATCTTTTTTCATGCTTGCCCATCTCATGACAAGGAAGCCAGTACCTTCCATGAGTGATGAGGAGCTCCATGGCCTCTTCTACACGAGCACGGAGAGAATCCTCACTGGCCAACAGCAGTAACAGCTGAGCAGGTGAGAGCTCCAGCAACATGCCTGTGATTTTACTGGCAAACGCCTGGAGAGAGAGAGAGAGACAGAAAGAGAGAGAGAGAGAGAGAGAGAGAGAGAGAGAGAGAGAGACAGAAAGAGAAAGACAGAGAGACACACAGAGACAGAAAAAGACAGAGTGACACAGAGAGAGAGAGAGAGAGAGAGAGACAGAAAAAGAGAGAGAGCACGAGAGAGAGAGAGAGCACTAGTGTGAACATCACAAGTAGTCATTAAGCAAAAGTGTGGGGTAGTTTTACATTATCTGACATTGTCATGGATCTTTTTTCATGCTTGCCCATCTCATCTGTTCACACCGAGCTTTGCTGTAACCCCTTAAGGATGAGATCTAGACTTTGTTCCATTCTGCAGTCATAAGAACTTGAAACATTCAGCTGACATCCCAACAGAACAGGAGTTGTATCATGACACCATGCTGAATGTTTCAGAACAACTTTCCTGAGTCTGCTGAGCGGATACCTACCGGCTGCATGGCATGGACACGGGGGTACAGACGCTCCCCTAAAGCCTGCCTGTGAGCGGGCAGCGGGTCCGGCTCGTCACTGGGGTTCCCCTCTGACGCGGGACGGAACGGCCTGGTGTCGATGGACAGCTGTCTCCGAGAGTCCCTGGAGCATACGAGCGTACGGAACACGATTAGCAAGCTGAAGGGTTTTAAGTCGGAATAAACAAAAAAAAAAAATCATCAAATTATCGTCAAGCAAGACGACAATTTTGAGCAGAACGCCAGGGACTAATAACTTTGTGAGTAACAAGGTTTGTCAGGCTGCATCAGATGCAGCTCAGCCTCACCGGTCGCGGTCTCTACGGGATCCTGCCCTCAGGCCACCGCTCCTCCTCTCCCTCTCACGGTCACGGTTTCTCAAGCGCTGCATCAAATCTGCACGTACACACACAAAATCAGTCGCGATCTCTACAGCCGCTTCTATCGAGCTCATGGAACCTTTCAGTGTTGTGCTAATAAGAATAATTTTTTTTTTCCAACAACAGCTGTCATGGGAGCATGAAAAAAGCTTGGTGAAGCAGGAAATGTGTTAGGACCGCTTAATAACTATGATGACGTTAAGAGCTGAAGCTTACTGCTGGCCTGCATGCCCTTGCTGACACTCTGTACACAGTCCAGGTTGGGCAGTTTGTCGTTGGACAGAAAGGCCTGAGCGATGGCCGTGTAGAAGCTGCGTGCCACGCCGCTTCCCTCTCCAGGCTCGTCCTTGAACGTGACCTTGACGCGATGCACAGCCATAGGTGTGCTAGTGCAGCGCCGGCCAAAGTGTGTGTTGAGCTGACGCATGGTCTGCTGGATGAGCTGGTCACGGTCACGATCGACCTCCAAGGCCAGATCGCGAGACTGCAGGTTCCGCAGCTTCTCCATTTCACGCCGAAACTTTGACTCCTTCACCTCAAAGCCACCCAGCTCAGTCAGGATCTGCAAAACAGACCACGTTGGAAGAGTTTGAGTAAGCATATGACCGTGACAGCTCTGGACTAGCGATCAAAGAATTGTGCCTTCACATCCCGGGACTTACAGATCCAGGTTCAGCCCCGACGTCCTCCATAAAGACACGGCCGAAGAGCTCGAGGGAGAGACGCCATCGTCCCAGCAGCATGTCGTGAGAGATCACCATGCCCATGAAGCTGCAGTGTGGACTGGAAGCACAACCCAATTCAAAAGGGCATGAAAGCAAATTTTGCAAGTTACAGCATTTTGTTTTTCATCCGATTTTATTTAGCTCTTAAGAAGCTTGATGAAGTAAATCTTTAGGGCGTGAAAGTTAATAGAGGTGAAAAAAACCACGACAAAAAGTTGATTCTTACATGAACGTGGGAAGGGGAGGACCTTCACTCTCGGTCAGCCCGATTTCTGCGAGCAGGCTGCTCTTTAACTGGGCAGCAAGATCATGAGGTGATGGGCCGGGCTTGGAGACGTCCATATCCTGGCTGTTGGTCTGCTGCTCTTCTCCACCCCTCTGCCGAGACTCCATACTCATAACGTTTTTCATGTTGGCTGAATAGGACATCTTTGTGGGCAGAATCTGGAGAGAAAGTTTACAAGTCAAGCTCGGTGATCTGAAAAATCTTGAAATGATTAAAATGAGATAGTATAAATTATATTACTGTACCAGTGGTTCTACCTGTAAGCAGTTCATGTCCACAGTGAGCTCTGAGAGACCTTTGCTCGCTATGTAGGAGGAAGAGTAGAGGCCTTGACTCGGCCGTCCGAACAGATCCTCCTTTCTAGCGTTTGGCTATAACGAGGAGAAGACGCGTGTATTTTAGGAAACTCTCAAAACATCGTTAAACCAAGTACTGTGTAAATCATTAGGTGCTGGTTAGACACAACTGGTTTGGAGAAAGAAAACGAGAGCGCCAACCTGCAGCAGGTGAGGCTGGTCGGCCAGAGGGATGGCCTCGGCCACGGGGACTTCGAAGGGGTTTGGTGGAATGCAGCCGAGGAAGGTCATGGAGTCGGAGCGACGGAAGAACGGGTGGTGTTGACCCGTTTCTGCGGGAACAGGCTCCTCCTCCTTATCCTGAAGGGTGGAGCCTATAAAAGATAAACACACAAGTTCAGCTACATTATTACTCCTGTAAGGAACGCTGTCTTGTTGTCCATCATCTGTCACCATTAGGGAACATAAATGCTAATCACACTGCATAATATTGTACAGCCAGATATATATAGATACACACACACACACACACACACACAATACTGTATAATACATACTATCAAATATAATATACAAACATCTAATAATATTTATGTTTAAAATCCTCGATGTTCTAGACAAAGATGTTCTGTATGTACATAAGTAAATAAGCTCCAGTGTGAAGAACTCACTCTGATTGGTGTCCTCATCATTCTCATGCTCAGAGTCCTCGTTGTCCAACGCAAGTTCCAGGGGGTCACGGTTCCTAACAGTGGGGGGAAAAAAATAGGTGGTTCGTGAGAGACTAAGTGCAAACTAAAGTCTTTACAACATGTGAAGTGTTTTGCCCAAAAAAAAAAAAAAAAAAGAATTGAGCGTCTGACCTCTTCCTGTCCATCTGTGAAGTGTCTAGTGTGGTCTGTAGGTTCATGGCTTTTATCCAGTAAATGAGGGCCTGGAAGACGTAGGCCACGTGTTTCAGCGAGCACACGTCCAGCACGGGCAACACGTCAGAGTGCTCGTCGTTATGGGAGCGCATCAGGGAGAGCGCGTAGTTCAGGAAGTCTCCACGTGCTGACATCATGCCCTGACGAGCGGTCAACAAAGTAGCCGCACGCCTAGAGGACATAAGAGTCAAAATCGGTTAAATGTTACTCGTTTTCCGACTTCAAATAAAAACTTGTACCCAGAATGAATCTTTAGCAACTCTCAAAAGGTTTCCAAGGACACTTTAGTTTCCACTTACGATTCCAGTTACAAATCTAAATCACTGTAAGCATTTATTTTCTGCTGCTCCTGATATTTCCCAATGTTCACTGACCTGCGTCCTTCCAGTGTTCGCAGGCTGGCCTCCTCACGTGCAGTCATGCGCTCCCTGCGTCCGGAGTGCTGCGACGCGTGCAGCGGGTGGCTCGGATGTCCAGGGTCTCCTGCAGAGGACAGGGCTGAGCCGTAGCGCAACTGAGCCTCCGTTGAGTCCATGATTGACACCATCCAGTTCCACGTTGGCACCAGCTTCTCCTCCACATAGTTCTAGAGGATCAGATATAAACCTTTTCATTCTCGACCGCAGATCGGACACCGATAGTGCTGGTATTTGTTTGCTGCCTCGCCATTTTCTTGTTCGACTTTAGTTTTAGTGTCTAGTTTCCTTTCCCTTTTGTCTCCTTACCTGTAGGTTGACTGCGTCCTGATAGGTGAGTTTCACTGCAGCGGGATACTGGGAGTAAACCAGGTGGTTGTATTTAGGGATGAGGCTCATAAGGTCAGAAATTTGGCGGATGACGATACTGTAGGCTCTTGCCAGGCTGCTGGCAGACGTCAGGTAGCTGCTGGAGTTGCTGGCTTCCAGGGCCGCGGCTGCCGCCGCCGCGCTGGTGCTGATGGCGCTGCTGCGGCGCAGGTTAGACGGGTCGATGTAAATGAGGCCTGCGGAACTCGCTATGAGACAGGACAGGAACGATCAGATATAAAAATTGCTGCACGCTTCATTTACAATGTATTAAAATCATTCTCTCGGTATTTAAAGCTCTTAGTAACGAAGTCTCTGAAAGCTGAATAGGAGTTAAGACAAAGTACTGTAGAATAAACCAAACCCCAGGCTCAAATTCGTGTGAAAGGATTTACACACGAATATAAATTACTTTTCGGTACTGTGTCGAAAACGTCCAGGTACTCGTGCCGATCCCCTTAGAAGCTGTGAGCTTCCAGACTGAACACACGAAACTTCATCACTTATAATGTGAGCGCTGAACACAGGAGGAGTGTAAACTTGGCCTACCTGCAGGAGTGGAGGAGCTGGCAGGGGCCCCTCCTGATGTGCGCTGGCTCGGAGTAGTGCGCACGGCCCACTGCATGGAGCGTGGGGCCTGAGCGGCGCTGTTGGCATGAGCAGAGCCTGTGGTCCTCTCGAGCGGTTCATCCAGCAGGTAAGTCTCCTGATCGGCGTCATCGCTCTGACTGCTGCTGCTGTCTGAGTCACTCGAGTCATTCGACTGGGAATCGTCCTCGGAGAAGAAAGCAGGCACGCTGCTGGCACCTTCGGGACGTAAAGCGGAAGAAAAATCTCTCAAAATCCCCCCCATACATGGAACACAATGCAAAGTGCAGTCCAAAGTACATATCCAAAGCACTAATAAACACACAATGCACAGCAAAGGAGAAGGTGATTTCAGACAAGTGTGCATCCTACAGTATGTTAGCAATCATACCAAAACCAATACACACACCAACAACAGCAAAAAGAACTCGTACGCAACTGTTTTGTTAAGGTGCTGTTTGTAAAATCGACAATTAAAATGAAAACACGTCGTAAACACAAACTAGAATTCAAAATAACACTAAGCCGTCTTTTTGACAGAGACAAAGACGAAGCAACGTGTACGTTGCCTTATACTGTACGACGGTTCACACTCCATACCGGACCCGACAAATAAGCAACAGAGGAAAGAGGAGCTCATACCAAACAAAGGAAATGCCAGGGACACCCTACTTCCTGTAAAGTGAAAAAGTGTCTGTTGAACTTAACACTAAAAGGAAAGCTAGTGGTTCATATCAGGACACGTTTGTGCAAAGGCGTCTTGATGAGCAAAAGCGGCGTTAAATATAAATAAATATAAAAACAAGGAAACAGAGCCATTATACGGGCGTCACCCCGCTCTCACAAAATGTGCATTCAAGGTCTAAGGTTAATATTTTAAAGCAGCTCATTTGTTTTGTCAAAGTTGGTACCTGCTTCGGAACCTGCCGTCGCCGCCGTGACGACACTGCGGCGCCCGCTTGCGTTGTCCTGGTTGCTATGGTTACTTTCGCTGTCGCTCTCCGTCTCGGCGGCGGCTAAGAGATCGAGCTCCATGTCGCTTCCTGGAAAATCGTGTAGCGAAGAACGAACGAAGGGATTAAATGCAGCAAAAAAAAAAAGTTACGGATCTAAAACCAAATATTGTCTCTTTACCATCTTCATCATGTTCATCGTGTTGGCCCTCAGCTTCTGCAGGCTCTTCCCCCTGCTCCTCCTGGTCGTCGTGATGATCTTCCTCCCCAGCCACCCCCTCAACCACCTCCACCTGGACACACCCAGAGAGAAGACATTGTGTCTGGTGTTTGTTTTAAGTGACATCAAAAAACAAAAAAAGTGCCGTTTGCAGATGGGTTCCTGACCTCCTCGACGTCGGCGGACACGATGTCGTCCTGCTCCTCGTCTCGTCCACGTGCGGTCTGTGATTGGCTGCTGCGGCGTGGCTGAGGGTTCCTGATGATGTAAGAGGAGGATGACTGGCTGGAACTGAAGGACACAAAGACAAACAGTTACAGAGTCACATACGAAGTGTCAAACAGGTGAATAAATCTAGCTTTTTATATTCGAAGTACTTTTCCAACAAGGTTCTGAACAAGGAGTTACTGTTCCCATCATTTCGTGTGTGTGTCCGCGCGCGCGTGTTCTCACTTGTTGGACTGATCAGGTGAGGGCCTTGGGGGCAGCGGCTCCACAGAGAAAAGCTCCTCGCTGCCCTGCACGGCATCGATGCTGGTGCTAGCCAGCGTAAACGGTGCCGTTGGCCTGGCGATGCCCATGCGCACTGGCACAATCAGAGACTCGGCTACATTACACAACTCCTCGACCGCGTATGGCAGCAGTGCCTGGAACACACGCCTGCACTTCCCTATTGGCTGCGGAACAAAGTTACTGCAGGACAAAGAGGAGCAAAGGGTTAGTGCTTTAATGTTTTTAGAGATGAGTGGAAAGAAAGGATGCTTCAATTACACCAACAGACATTAATCTAAATGTTCAGCAAATATTAGCCAAAATTGATCTACGTACTTTTTCTTCTTGGATGAAGCCATTTCTACGCTTAGGATGACAAAAACCCTGGCGACAGATCGCAGGAAGCGGCGTGTGACACAGATGGCCTCCTCTCTGCGGCCTGTCGTGTATTTGTTCTGCAGTTCCTTCACCAGTGTGCCCAGTAGGGTGTCGATGAACTAGACGAGGTAAAGACGACAAGATAATTAAGAAATCCAGATTATTGCTTATTTGTACATCAGCTGTCTCTGACTCACTGTGAGGTCTGGAGCACACTTGACAATGAGGCAGTGAGTGAAGCAGTCCAGCCTGATTGTACCACTCTGCTGATTCAGGTACATCTGCTCCTCTGGCAAGAGATGAGCAATCCGACTGCTCGCACTCAGCCTACGACATAAACAGGAATTAAAATAAGCACACTAGTGAAGTGTACATAAGTCCAATATTAAACAATACAATTTTCAGTATGAATTGAGCTTCAAATATTACTGTCTAGCTTTAGATTTAAGCAACACATTTCGAGAGTCAAGCATGACTTTAAGAGCGCTCTAATTAGCTGTCGACTTGCTAACGCGAGATGAAGGTTCTGATGGAAACACTTACGGATCTTTGTTCTCCTGCGAGCCAAACATTATCATGCACTTAAGAGCGTTCCAGTCCTGTAGCACGCGCTCCAGAGCCAGCTGGGCAAAGCGCGGAGGCTCTAGGTCATGATCCGGCATGTCTGAGTCTATATGAGAGAGAGAGAGAGAGAGAGAGAGAGAGAGAGAGAGAGAGAGAGAGAGAGAGAGAGAGAGAGAGAGAGAGAGAGAAAGAGAGAAGCAGACAGATGCAGAGAGAGAGAGAGAGAGAGAGAGATATGCAGAGAAAGATGCACACAGAGAGAGAGAAAGAAGCAGACAAATGCAGAGAGAGCGATGTAGGGAGAGAGCATGCGAATGAGTTAGTAAGCGAGATTATGAAACAATACCACTGGATTAAACTGAATCACAATTGAGCTAACAATCCGGTTAATCTTTCCTCACTAAATCATGGTTTGAGTTTGACACAGAATTACATTAACTACCACTTTCAGTGATGAATCATTTAGTAGCAGGATATACGAGAACAATTATGGAAACCAGGGGATGATCTCTAAACCCAGCAGCACATTAAGAGCCCCTGTGTCCCTAGTTCATGCAAGAAACAGAATCTGCACTGCTGTAGTGAACCTGGGTGTGAGCTGTTGCGTACCTTCTGCATTAACGGCCTTGCGGTTCCTGTCCTCTCTGATACGGGGCGGCCGGTACTGACAGTGCTCCACACTCTGCCGTGCAACGGTCTGCACCAGGAACAGCAAGATGTGCTCACCCCTGCGGGGTCAGAGAGACCGAGGGAGAAAAACCCAAAAAAAATTGAGGAGGACAGAGTAGTGAAGATCGACGATAGAGAAGAAAACCATGCTGTTCAACGTGCTACAATCGCTAGCATTATTCTAGTCTACAAGACATTAGGAATAGAATCGCTATAGAAACAAAAGATAGTTATTAGCCGTGTGTCTGAACGCACCTGCTGTTGGGACTCGTCACTAAGTTGGTGGTGGTCAGAAGCCTATAGAGCAGGTCCAGACGTGCCGCTTTCTGCCCAGCAATCAGGGTTTTGCACTTACACTTCTCCCAGCAGTCACAATACGCAGTGGGAGAGGTTCTCTTTAGCCTGCACACACACACACACACACACACACATTACATTCTGTATTTTTAATATAGAATACATACGTTTTCCTTTTCACGGCTGATTTCGGTGCATCGACTGCAGTGTTTTACGATGTTTTAATAGTTGCCTCGTTACTTTAAGTTTGCAAAACGGCAGTATTAAGTTAAAATGGCAAAGCTTTACGATCCTGATTATTTTATTTATTTAGCTATTAGAAACTCTTTATAGAGATGATTGAAAACTAAACACTGCCCCCCCAAAAGTCTCTCACATACACATTATATATATAGTCATTTATTTATCTATCTATATACTTACTTATTTTATATATACATACATACATGTGTACGTGTGTGTGTGTGTGTGTATATTATATATCAAATAAGTAAGTAGATAGATAGATAGATAGATAGATAGATAGATAGATAGATAGATAGATAATGTTCAGTTCTTCAGGAAGTGATCATAAAGGTCTGAAGTCAAGCTAAAGTCTAGATGAATAAGAGACTACTCACTTGCAGTCGTGGCCTTTGTGGCAAACCCTGGCGCACTCAGTGCAGCAACACAGAGACTCCAGCAGACCACATGTCCTGCACTCAAAGATGTCCTAAACACACACACACACACACACACACACAGTATGAGTAAAAACACAATTTGTGGCTGTTCCACTTTATTTTTCAACTGCACAAAGTGCCGGGATGTGTTCACCTGGTTGATGTGCTCAGCTCCTGTCCAGGTGAAGCTGCAGGTGTCGTTACAACACAGCACGTAGAGCGGCGAGTCGTCTGGGTTTGTCCCCGCAGGACAGATCATTTCCATAAACACGGAGTTCACGTCGTCCTTGTCCCCGATACTTGACTCTCCTGCAGGTCACAAAATGAAAGTCATGAACCATGAATTTAAATAAAAAAAAAGAAGATTAAATTGTAATAATTCATTTAATTCGCTGCGTTAAGTCGGACGACTCAAAGCTGAAAAAGAGAAATAATGACATTTTCTATGTAAACTCACCCTTGGCTATTTTCTGGGCTGCCTCCAGGACAGTGATGGCTGCTGGGTACGCCCTCCCGCTGACAGCTAGCATAAACGGAGTCATGCCTCGTGCATCTCTAAACGTACATATACATGCCTCGGTTAGGCAAACTTGCTGACAGGAGTAAACAGGGGGCAAATGCTAATCTAGACTTAGTCTAATTTGTAAAATGCATATGAATTGTTAATAGATTCAGATTGAGTCTTGTTATGAAGTAGGCAGGGTTTTCCTTTTGGGCTTTTGTGGTATTTAGTGGCAGCCGGTATTCAGATGTTTTAATGTGACCAAAACAAAAAAACCCCACAAAACATGCATACTTTGCCGAGAGCAGTTCTCGTAGATGAGGTCTCAGGACGACGCTGTCACACATCAGCTTGAGGATCAGGTGAGCGTTGGCCTTGCGGTCTTTGCTCTCCACCACGGATGCTTCGGATGACGGGCCTGTGTGGAGCGGATGAACAAGTAAAGGAGTGAAACGCTCGTCTGCTGTGAAGTTGTAATCAAATGGTTTAAAAAACAGCACTGGGTTTAATTCACTGTATACCAAAAACATCTGCACCAAAAAAAAAAATTGATCATGTAATAAACACTAAAAGGTCTCACCTGGGATGGTGGATGTACTGGGACCCTGACTAGGGCCGGAGGATGCCGTAGTGAGAGAACCGACAGCGGGGGCTAAGATGAAGTCGATGTCACCATCTAACAGAGAAGCTGCATTAGTGGGCGATTACAGACTTAACGACGCATGCGGTTTTTCCCCCCTCGTTCTAATGCACAGACAGTGCAGTTGTAACCTACAGGTATGATATTGCAGAATATTAAGTGTGACACGCGCACACACACGCACGCAGTGCACATACCAGGATCCATGGGTGGAGGGTCAGGTACCCAGCTAGGTGGGGCGATTGGTGGTGATACAGGGTCCTGGTGGTCACTGGAGGAGGGGCCTGACTCGTGGCGGCTCATTGTGGCAGCTCTGAGTGAGCGCCTCATCATTTCTCTGAGACGGAGACTACAGAGAGAGAGACCAAACAAATGTAAGAGAGCTATCCAAATAAATAAATAAATAAACAAACACGACTCTGAAGCTGAATAAACAAACTATTAGGACTTTCCTGACTGCTTGCATTTATAATACTAGATTTAAAATAAAAATAATATATAAAAAAAAAATAGCTGTCCATTGGTACGGTACAGACTATTTCTCCACCCTTACCCACGACTGCTGGATGATCCGGTCCGATTTCCCGAGCTATTACTGGACACCACTGAAATGGCGTTAGCGATGGCTTCGACTGCGGACAGACGCTCGGCAAACGTGTTCCTTTCTGAACGTTCGGCTTCTGCAACACAGCACAGAGCTTCAAATATGAATCCGATCCATTTTTTATAGGTCACACAAAACCACATCCTACATATCGACTGGTTAATCTGACCTTCTTCCTCCTTGGTCTCCTTGTTGCTGACGGGGAAGCAGACAGAGACGCACGCATGCAGAAGGTTTCTGTTTCCGTCACATCGATGACCGAGCAGAGCGCCAAGAGCGTGTGGGTTCTGTTCCAGCAGCACGGCCTGTTCCAAGCCCACCAGGTACTGCCGACACGCTTCGTAATCGCAGCGCAACACGTGCTGCATCAACGTCTGCTTCTGAAGCACAGACAGACAGACAAGTGCTGCTAAGGACATTCTGGTGCGGAAGCAAAGTGGGCCGATGAAAAACGTTAGAAGGTTTTCTAGCCTAACTTTGCTTATTGGGGTTTCATCACACTGGGGTTATTTATCCAGCATTTGGGAAAGTTTGCCGTTTGGTCGTGTTCTCATTACCACATTAAGATGAAATGAGAATTAGCCTAGTAGCAATATCACGCAAAGGAATCGATTTAAACTAAATAATGACTTATGATCCACTTAAAAAAAATACTGTGCCTTGAACTCATGTAGAAATGTTTTAAAAATAATAATAATAATAATAAAAATAAATAAAAAAATAGAACGGGGGCACAGAAGCCTTTATTATCGCCACATGTACATTACAGCACAGTGGAATTCTTTTCTTCACATACCCCAGCTGAGGAGGTTGGGGTCAGAGTGCAGGGGCAGCTATGATACAGCACCCCTGGAGCAGGGAGGGGTTGAGGGCCTTGCTCAAGGGCCCAACAGTGGCAGCTTGGCTGTGCTGGGCCTTGAACCCCGATGCTCCGATCAACAACCCAGAGCCTTAACCATTTGCCCCAAATAAAGCTGGATAGACTTTATTTTATTTAATAAGTTTATTTACTACATGTTAAATGTAACTAGCAAATTAATTAAACGTAGCAGCTGGATTTAGACATTTGGTGTATTGTTGTAATTTAGCTGAATCACAAAAAACAGATTTTATCCCATTAGGGTCCAATCAGATTTGAAAGAAAATCTTTAACGCCTCAAAAGCACAACAAATTGAGAAACGGTACTGAAAGAAGGGTGAGCGTGTACCTCTACTGCCATGATGATGACTGCGGCTTTCTTTTTGATTGTGGAGTTGTTGGGCAGGTTGACAAGCGAGTGAACTCCAATTCCCAAACTAGCGATAGGGGGCAGATCCAGCCAATCAGGGTCTCGGATGCCACCCATGCAGTCTTTCGCCATTGGGTAAATGGTGCCGTTGCCGTCCCGCAGGATAATAGGGCTCTCCTGTAAAACACGACGAGGTTAATGTAACATCCTTCACGGGCTCGAAGTAGAAAGCAGTAAAAAAAATAATCTGATCCGATTTCAGCACGTCGTATATTAACAATTCTATATAATTTACAGTAACGAGAGTTTTAGTGTCCAACTCCACAGAATCGCGATCGGTGTCAACAGCTGATGCTGATTTCTCCTGATTGCTTTCACAGTGTTGATCACATTCAGATAAATAATAAAGCCTTCATTAAAAGGTTCCTAACCTGGCCAGCAGTGAATATGGCCACATTCCGCTCACTCTGGCCCAGAAAGGCCAGGTTACTGGTAGGAAAATGATTCTCTTGTTCAGCTTTTCCAGTGGCCAAGTCAAATATACAGTACCGAACCCAACTTCCTGTTTTGAGAACAGCATGGACTCCTGCGTTGGAGAGAAACGCACAGATCAGCAGCCGCGTCTCGGACCGAAGAAAGATGGTAATATGCACTTAATACGGCCATGTCGGTTTTAAAAAACCACGCAAAATAAAAATTTCACCACCCGAAAATTATGCGTTTCGTGAATATTTACGGATTTAAAGCTTACAAAACGAACAGGTCTGTCTTTCTACTGCATATTTCACACGGTCACGGCTCTGCTTAGGGCAGAAAGCGGTATAGAGGGATCGGGGTTTACACATCAGTATAATACATGTTAAAATGGTATTTATGCCTTTGTTTGTTTGTTTTTAAGAACGATCCACAAACGTAAACTGTTACTCTTTCGACGTTGTTTAACATAGTAATCTTTGTGTATTGGAAACTTTAAAATAATAATAATAATAATAATTTACTTGCCTTTGGAGTCAACATTCACAGCTAAAATTTCAGCCTTTTCTGGAATACAAAGTTTTTTAGGTGTGCGTTGAAAACAGTCTGGAACTTTAGGAGTTCCACCAGTTTTAACAACCTGGTAAAGAAGAAGTAGTTTAGTGGGTGAATATTTAATACAAACAAATGTACACAGTTTTTGTGTGCGTGTGTGTGTGTGTGTATACCTGTAGCTCATCGATTCGGAGCAGCCTGCAGTCCTGCAGGAGTGAGGACGGGTCAGAGTCAGTGGGAGCTGCACTCTGGCTGCTCACGCTGCTCGACGTCCCTGGAAATTTCACAGCAACATATGCACCATCGACTTTTAGCACCTTGAGTTCAAAAGAGAGATTTGTTGCAAACGTGGCGTCGACGTGAGAGGAAACACAAACACACACACAGACGAACAGCAAAAGATTTCAAGAAACAAATTACAGCGGCCTACGATCTACGTGCACGATAAACAAGGCTGAATTACAAAATGCCTAAAAATGCAGTTTATTCTGAATTTACACGGTTTATTCATTAAAACGCTAGACATTTATTTACAAGCTACAGGATTACTACAAAAAAAAAAAAAGTCAGCATGAGATTTATGGTTAAAATTCACTGTAATAGATACATGTCCTAGTACACGGAGACTGATAATATAAGAATATTCATGTTTATAGCAATTATTTTACATAGATTTTTTTTTTCCTCTCCACATCCTCGACCATGCAGGGTCACCTACCTTCCCTACGGGGACATTTTTAACATCCTCCACAAATACGACCTCACGCAGAGGCCACTGCTCTTCGTTGACCTTTTCCTCTTCTTTAGGCGCCGGTGTTGAGCGCCTCCGCTCTGCAGCACAGCGAGGGACATGTGAGAAATCATGTGAGATAACATCCTCCAGTAAAATCAGCTAAACTCCTTCCTGCTTTCTTTAGCTTTTATTTACTTGGTCTAGTGTATCAGTATGTGAAGAAGAGCTAAACAGTTAAGAGAATAAATAACCTGCAAGCTGACACCTAAAATATCTGCTGAGTTCTACCGTCAATCTAAATACATTGTAAAGTGTTCTGTCGTTTGGGCAAAGAAAAAAAATCCCTCCTTATTCTTAAATAGATTTCTGACATTTTCTCTTCGAACTTACCTTGAAAAGTACAAGGAACACATTAAATCGCTGTCTGCACTATTCTCAGTCCTGTGATTTAGTGCTTTATAAAGAACATGAAATTCATTCAAACACAAAAAGGGCAAAGACTTAATTGGGGAGAAATTAATGGCGCCTGGCAGAGCGTCGGGGTCAGCGTAAGTAGGCCAGGACACACTTAACATTCTGACAAACCCAAAAGCAATAAGATGATAATGCAGAGAGAATATAACGAGTCTGTAGTCCTGTGTGATGCTACCTAAATGTGTGTTAGTGGGATGCAGGGATTAATGACCGCTTTTGTGTTATTTAGAGCTGATAAATTTACTGACAAGGAAATTGTAGTGGGCAGGAAAAAAGCCCCCAACACAAGCACACACACGCCCCTGACAGACACGGTGTCCATGGACAGGACAGCTTCATGCTAACTATTCTGATTTCCCCTTGGGATCGATAGTGTTCACGGCATTTCGTGTTCGCTATACAAACAGATACGGAGTGGTTTGAACCTGCCGTACTCAGCGTTAGCGCTTGTGTTTGCACTGCACCACATTGCACTGTAGGAAATGCTTAAGATATTATCCGAGTCTAGCGGTACATACTGTAAGGCAGAGAGGCACTGCTGGCGATGGACGAGGTGTCGCTGCACGTGGAGGCCGGAGACGGAGGAGGACCCATCTCAGTTTTGACCATTTCGGGTTTGGTCTCTGCCCTGTTGATCAAGAACCATCAGAAGTTGTAACTGCTGCATGAATCATCTCAGGTTTGGCTTCATAAATCAATTTTATGGCATTTCAAGTTTATTCGATTCGATTAAAAATGCCATATGAAGCGAAACATTTATCAGTAAGGGTCATACTTGGTCTCCTGGGCCTTGGCGCTCTTCTCCATGCTCTTCAGACTTTCAGGAGAGCGCAGCTGGAAGCGGCAGCTGTCGTTCATGTTCCACACGGACTCCAGCAGGACACCGACTTTGGGGACGCCAGCGTTCACGGAGAAGGCCACGGCACCTGCGTGGTACAGGGGGTTGTTCCGCAAACACACCTGTTGCATGAAGGAAGAAACGTCACTCATTACTATGCATCAAGCATCTATAGTGTCAAGCTCCATTTTGTGGAGTATCAGTATGTTGTGAGCAGTGTCGCTGATGTACCTGAGTGCCCACTGTAATGTTGGGAATGGACGCAATGCCAGCACTGGATTTGGGCTTCTTGTTCTTGGCCCTTGCCTTTTCAAGCATCTTTTTGCGTTGACTGAAAGGCACGACACCCCTGCAGGAAAGAGACGGCAGTTACACACAAGTGTCCACACTGTCCTACTGTACAAACACCACACAGACTCACAAAGAGAAGTGAAGAAAGAAAGGCAACGGAAGACATGAGGAGGACAATTGAGGTTCGAGATACGGTGACGAACGAGCGGCAGAACAAAAAGAAAAGAACAGAACGAAAGCACGAAAGTAAGACCAAACAAAAGAACGGATGGACGGAAATGAAAGAAAGACAGACGGAAACGAAAGAGAAAGAAAGACAGAAAGAAAGAAAAAGTATAGAGGAAATATTAATTTCATTAGAAAGGCCCCGTTCACACTGCAGGTAAAAGTGGCCCAAATCCGATTTTTTTGGGGTCAAGTGACCGGGTCAGACTTCTTCAGGAGTAGAAGGCCCAAACTTTTCACTTCATACGCCATTTTTAATCTAATCGAATAAACTTGAAATGCCATAAAATTGATTTTTTTTTTTTTAAAGTTTTTTTTGCGCCGGCAAAAACGTGACAGTAACGTGTGTGTGTTAAGAGTGTTATATAAAGTGGTTACGTGCTCATAATGTTTGCATTGACTACATCACATTATAGCATTACATGATATGTTTGCTTGCACCAGATGATACAATACTTCCTCTATAACCTCGCCAACTTTTTAGCGCAACGGCGTGCTGCGTGTGACGTCAATGTTATCGTTCGTTTGCGCATGCGGGTCAGAAACAGCAAACAGTTCACACTGGTATCTGATATAGGCCACATTTTAAAAGGTAATGTGTACAGCCAAACAATCAGATCTGAGCATCAAGACTTGCAGTGTGAACGTGGCCTAAGTGATACGGCGTAAAAGAGAAGACAGAGAAAGTAGCAGTTCAGTGTGAGGGTGGTGAGAGACGTACCACCAGTAGAGGCTGGTCTCCAGCTGAGCGCATGTGTACAGAGAGCAGCAGTGCAGAGACACAATGCGTTCACCCTGCAGCTCCGGGAAGGTCTGAGCCCCGTGTTCCAGCTTACATGCTACTGAACTCAGAGTGTCATCCACCCACGTTGCCACCTACGCACGCCCACACACACACACAATAGAATGCATGTGTATTTTTACATTTTAAAGAGAAATGCCTCGTCGTTGTCTGAATTTCTCTGACCTTGTTGGACTCCGTAGCGACTGTGGCCCGGATACTGTTAGCAGACAAGAGCGTGATTTTCTCGTTGGTCAGGCCAAGGAAGGACACGCGAGGGTGATGGATGGAAGAATTCTGGAACAAACAACGGCCAAAGCATCAATGCACAGAACCGTTTCTTCATCTGTTCAACAGCCCAAGCTGAAGAGGAATAATTTCTCATTAAATATCACATGCGGTGTCTGGCTGTGCGGTTCTTACTTGAGAGTTTCTGTAAGGTTCTGGTTCGTTCCACTTCCACTGGTAAAGTTCGCCTTTGGAGCTGACGGCCACGAGCTCGGAGAACATCGCCCCGATGCTGACGAACCTCACGCCGTCCTGTACGGGCAGGGGGAAACAAAACAAAAAACGAGACATTAGAGGACAACAATTCCCTCACTGTGGATATCTGTATAATCTAGATTTAATATAACCATTAAATGTTAAATGCCATTTAAATGTTATCCAACACTGCAGCAGCGGTGAGGAGTAGGACTGCGCGAGAAGCAGCATCTTCATGATACAAAACAGTCGTTGTGAATCCATATCAGGATGACGTTAAAATAAAAACGGTCCCCTGTTGTAAAAGCACGGACACATTTTCCGTGTGAACTGCACCACACTCATGTCCCACCTTATCAGGCCACCACTGCAGCTCCTCTCCCAGAGAGACAGGGCTCTGCAGGGGGACGGTCTTCTTGTCCAAGCTCGGTTCTCCGTCTCGGCTGGTGGACCCGCGCTCGGTGTCGAAGGAAGCTCCGTCCAGCCACCGCCTCTCGCGAAGCCTCAGCACAGACTCGCGCTCACGCAGCAGCTCGGAGTCGCGCTCTAAGGGAAGAAGGAGAACTGGTATGCAATAGGGTCACACCAGTGGGATACACATAAGCCACTCTCTGGGAAAGACCCTTGTAATGAAACAGATTCATAAACTTAGCACTAATTTACTACAGAAGACAGATTTTACAGAAATAAAATAAAGAATTTCTTTGTACCACATTTTGTAGTGCGTTTCTCTTTACTAACGTGTAACATTTCCAGTGTAAACGTCGAGCGAACTGTAAAGTTCTGGAGTAGCACGCCGACGTTAAAAAGTAGCACAGCATTAAAGTGCATGTCTTATAATCCAGGAAAATACGGCAATTCTCAAAAAAAAAATAAAAAAAAAATAAAAAGATTTATTTTTTCTTTCTTCGCCAAACTTTCACTCGACACCCCACGGTATAAGCAGCGCATATCTGACCGGCCCGCTTCAGCCAAAGCCAATAACATGCTTAATAGTCAATTACCACAAGAATAGTCGAAAACACTTAAGGCTGGACTGATATCTGGTGCTCTTTCTCCTGTACTAGTAACAGTCACTCAGACAGTAGGAACAGTCTTGGCTGGGTGTCCGGTGAAGACTAACGAACACAGCAGGGCCTTTCTCAGAGGGCTCATTAAGGAAAAACATCTGGGACCATGCAGCGAGCTGGAACGCATGCGCTCACACACACACATGCACGCATGTGCTGATAAAGAAAAAGAAAACCAAACCCTTGATTCTTGAAACAGCATCTGACTTCCTATCATTAAGATGTTGAATGATTCTCGATCGCGAATTGTGAGTCGTTGATAGATTTTCTATAACGGCGTCTCGGACAATAGCGCTGGCTGTAATTTGCATCGCGGGTCTATATTAATAGTCTTGTTCCGTATAATGCAAACAATAACAGGAAATAACTTGGTTTGCAGCCGTTAATAAACGGTTAAATGACAAAACACGGTGGTGGAAGACTAACGGAACAGAACTGCAAAAAAACTAAACGGCTTCGGGTTGCGCCGCATCGTTTCTTATAGCATTATAACCCGTCCTTAAGTGTTCGATTTCTTACTGAACCACAATTCATTCTTAAACCCGCATCATCGCATCCCCACACACAGGAATAGGAATATTTTGGTTACAAGCTTTTATTCTTACATCTAATCAAAATACATCATACATCATTACAACCCACCTGCAAATACTCCCATGATAATAAAAAAAATAATAAAAGGTAATGATGCTTATTATACTAACTGACAATATTCAAATCGCTTATCAGCACATGCATACAGCTGGATTTGCAGTAGCTTGAAATATTCACACACACAAACACACACAACACGCAACAAAAACGACAAACCCTAATTTAAAATGACATTAAAGCAAAGGTTCCCTATATCGCAGGTTTAGCCAAGCAGCTAGGATATTAATATATATAGTAAAATAATTAATATTAATATACAAATATAACATTCTGGGGCTGTTATTTTTGGGTGGGATCCGATTTCTACCCGTTAAATTGCATGGACTTGGTAAAATCCCCCGATCTAATCTTGATCGGGTTTGCATTTCGCCCTTTACCTCGTGAAGAGCCGAGACGCGACAGCGACGAGCGACGGAAAGACGGGTAGCCGAAGTAGCTGATGTCCTCTGAGAACATGGCGTCGGCGTCGATGATGACGCTGGGGTGTGCTGAGTGGATGTCAGCGTCCAGCAGAGACATCAGGTCTTCTGCAAAAGAGTGCACTGATTACAAATTGTTAAAAACACGCCATCCGATATACGCAAGCTTTAAACACGAGATGGAGAGCTCGATTTCGTTTACACGCGAACGTATGGGTTTGTATGTATTCCATGCCACCTTTTGATTATTTATTTTCCCTATAACAGCACGTCATTTTTATTCCCCGTCTACTGCGGTTTGTGAATACTGAGATGCCTCACCTCCAGGAAGGTAGGACTCGCTGGCCGTGTCGTCGCCGTCGTCGCCGTCCTCGTCGTCTCGGCTCAGCAGGTTGTTCACGGCCAGGTTTACGTCCAGGTTGGTGCGCTGCAGTTCACGGATGATGACGCTTCTCGATTTGCCTTGCAGGACCACCTGGGCCTGGGACGATAGAAGACACATGGTATATCATTACATGAATGTTTTTTTTTTTAGGGTTAAATAAGAAGAGAGACGTTTATGCTATTGTTTGGTGTACCTGAGAGATGAGCTCCTCAGGAATGACTGATGCTGGTATGACTGGTTGCGGCTGACTCCCCAGCAGACCCGACCCTCTGTCTCTGCCCGTACGGATCACGCGTGTCTGTCTCCGTGAATCACGTGCTGCAGCACTTGAACGCCCGGAAGATGCTCCGCCCCCTCCGCTAGCCCCTCCGCCTCCACCGCCACTGCCCCCGCCTCCTCCTGTCCCTCCACCGCCACTGCCCCCGCTGCCTCCACCTCCTCCACCCACTCCTGAACTCCAGCGGCTCCTGTACAGAGGCATGTATACGGCATTAAGGGTCCGTAGGTCCACAACCAGCCATGACTTTCCACCTTAATGTCTACTCCTACTCTTACTAATCCGTGTCATGGAGCTGATTCGTTGCCTAAATAGTTGCCGAATGCAGGTTTAAGACCTACGTGTATGCCACTAGCTTCGTTCTGTAGTTAGAACGATCAGTAAACTTTAGGTAGGTGATTCACAAGCCTGCATAAATATATCAAACATAAATGAATTTCATGGTAAAAGGGGAGGTTTGATCATCTTAACTTAACAATTTACTTTAACAAGATTCCAAAGTCCTGATTTTCCATTTTTCTGTCCAAGCTTCAAATCATTTTTATAGCTTTTATAAAAGGACCAGCACGGCATGTCTTTAGGAATCAGGATTTATTTCTAATTCCCCAAACCCTGAGAGGGCGGTTATCTTTTTTTCCTTTCTAAATTATGTCAGAATTTATTTAATCAGTATTTGAAAGTCTGAAATGACAAAAAAAAAAAAAAAAAAACTCAGGATTTTTCTGCCAGGCTTTTGAATGCCCCCTGCCAGCCACTTACCCAAGGGTGTTGCCTGCCAGTCGGCCCAAAGTGTCAGAACCAGACAGGAACCAGGGTGGATCACTAGTCCGACCTGGCCTGGAGGTCCTTCCTGTCCCTGAGCCACTGCTCAACTTTGAACTGGAAACAAAAGACCGGAGATTACGGTTACAAGAATTGCAGCCCCAACTTTTGGGACTATTGAGTACAGCCTGGTCATGCCAGGCATTGTTAGATTCAATTCTGTCTGAAATAACAAGGGCAGGATGAATTTGAAGGCTAACTAGCATGGCAACACCCTTGGATATGTCAGAACTGGCTGCAAGTCATTAATCATAGTAGAAAAAAAAAAAGATTGCAGAGTCCGGGGGAGAGCCATCTGTGCTTTATTTATATATATATATATATATATATATATATATATATATATATATATATATATATATATATATATATATATATATATATATATATATATATATATATATATATATATATATATATATATATATACACACACACACACACACACACACATTTTTTGTAAATGATTTTTTTTTTGGTCATTCTAGATTTGGAAACCATTTGGGGGAAAAATTAAATACATAAATGCTGACGTAGCCTGGATGCCTCATTGGAAAACATTAGCTTTAAAAAAAAAAAAAAAACAGCAGCATTCTGTAACCCAAAGCAAAGCGATGCCATTTCAACCCAGAGCAGCAAAGCAAGAACACCATGTGCTTTAAAAAAAAAAAAAAAAAAATGTTTCAAAGGGCATTTTCTTCTCCCTCATATCGCCACCCTAAATCTATTGGCTTTAACACAGAGTTATTTAATTTCTCTGCTCACAAATCTTTTATTACACCTATTCCAGAGAAAAACTGCAGTTACACTGGGACATAAAGTGTAAAGAAGTTCAGCATCGAGTCTATTCGTTGGCACGGCCGTAAAAAAGTAATTACGGGGTAATCGTCGTGCTCGCAACGTACCGCTTGGCGATCCGTCAGATTTATCGACAACGTAAGAAGGAACAAGACCCCAAAACGTGGAACGTATATTGGGGTTAAGAATTATAATAATAAGATGATCACCAATTCGTATTAGAAATATGCAGCGTTTAAACGAAAAACAAGGACACGGTTCAAAGTCATGGGTCAAAATTAAGCACATGTTCTGCATAAAATAAATAAAATAAACATTCACAAAGCAACGACTAAAAACATGGACGGTGCCACATTCCCCCATAAAAGGGCGTTTATTACGTCCGACTCAAGCGGCTTATAAAAGCGTCTGCGCTCTCTAGGTCTGTTTAGAAAGCATGATTATGGTCTCACCCGTCGTTTCCATCTGGCTTGCCCAGTTCCAGTCGGTCCGGCTGCACGGCGAAACTTATCCTGCAGATCCGACCGTCCTGAAACAGACAGCCGGGTCATTTTCTGCAGCATCATAAGGGATTTGTGGATAAAAATCAGAAAAATAAATAAATAAACCCACAAAAACAACACAACGTTACCTCGAGCAGGAACCCGGCATGGTTCGGTCCGACGACACACTGCTTAAGCGTGGCCTGCTCCAGCAAATTAAGCTGTGGGTGACTGCAAAAAAACAAGACAGAGATTAGATAACTGGGGGAGAAAAACGGACATCGTATCATTTGCTTTTCAGTATTGTATGTGTTGTAAGCTAAAAATCCCACCTATTACAGTTGTATTTGTTGAGTTTTTCGGATACTTCACGAAGTCTGTAGGGAGAATTAACAATCGAGGATTAGAGCATAGCCGACCTTTTCAGACCAAGGCAGAAAAGGCACAGCAGCACACATTTTCCCCCAAAGTGTGTTACGTCTCGTCTCATGTTAAATACGTCGAGATTGCTGTTTATGCGTGACGTTCGGTTATGTACACAGAATAATAAAATCCACAGGAAGTTTATCTGAACCAGATTCAAACCTTTTTCACCCTCATTCGATTTTATGCAAATTCTATGAAAACGACGACGATTAACATCACGTGTATCGTCGAGTTGAATGTGTTGAACATATTACAGCCACTGACAGCATCAGATACGATCTGTTCCTGCTCTTGTTTAGCATCCGGGTTCATTAATACATCAGACACAAATAGCTTTGATAGGAGAAGAGCGCTGAGATTTACTTTTACAGCATTTAGCAGATGCCCTTATTCAGAGCGACTTCTGATTGGTAGCCCAACACCTTAACCGCTAGGCTACCACATCCCTGTGAGATCAGAGCGAACAAGACTAGACAAACTAGACAGCTGAAGTCACTAGACAAACTGGACAGCTGAAGTCGAAAATACTTCTCTTCGACATTCTAGTTTTAAAAAAAAAAAAAAAAAAGAGCCCAGTCCCTGGATTCCTGTTCAGAAAGGAACAATGAGACTGCTACTGTTGTGGCCCATCTGCCTCGAGCGTTAGCATGTCGTTTATTTGGAGACACTTTTAGAGATTGTAAAGACTGTAGACTTCCTGCCAGGTCAGTTCTGCTTGGCCGCTCTGTCGGACCCCGTTCTGATGTTTGCTGTGAACCTGAACTGAAGAGATTTACATACAACATCGCTGTGTATCCATTTAGCATTTCACCCTTTTATTTAAGTAACACGTTTGCCTTGGTGTAAAATAATATATCTTGTATATTTCTGGAACAGAATCGTGATTCAGGAATCATCCATGCTGAGAGATTCGTTTCTGACATCTCCTGACTCTTCCCAGTGGTGTGGCTTAATCCCAAAGGGTAGAGTAAGCCTACAGGATGTAGGAAAATAAAACTGACACCGATAAATGCCAAATACAGAAACAAACATAACTAACAGCTTCTCGGGGGTAACTAGTTCAGACCGAACCTACCCAGAAAGACGATAAATTTAAGAAATGTAGGCGGCTCATTCGGACAGCGTTAGTGTTTCCTGTACTCGAGGTTACCTTCCCGAGTTTGCTCCTGTATTAAAGTGAAGGCCGTAACATCACAAATCCTTCTCAATACTTTTTCCTGAACCCCTCACAAAAAACCTTGGATGTGTCCTGACTGTTGCTAAACCCCATTTCCCTCTTGAACGGAAATATTAAATTCACACTGCAAGTCTTGATGCTCAATTCGTATATTTTGCTCAGATCTGATTTTTTTGTTTGGCTGTACACATTACCTTTTAAAATGTGGCCTATATCAGATACCAGTGTGAACTGTTTGCTGTTTCGAACTGACCAGCATGCACAAACGAATGATAATGACGTCACACGCTGCACGCCGTTGCGCTAAAAAGTTGGCGAGGTTATGGAGGAAGTATTGTATCATCTGGTGCAAGCAAACATATAATGTAATGCTATAATGTGATGTAGTCAATGCAAACATTATGAGCTGGTTCACGTAAACACTTTATTATAACACTCTTAACGCACACATGTTACCTGTCACATTTGTGTCACGTTTTCGCCGGCGCAAATAATAATAATAATAATAGTGACGCATGTCGATGTAGATTGACGTAAAAGTTGCATCAAATCCGCCTTGGCTGTTCACACTGCGGCCACATTGGGAAAAATCAGATTTGGGTCTGATTCAGGACCACATATGGAAGTGGCCCAGATCTGATTTTGAAAAAAAAAAAAAAAAACCCAGATCTGGGCCAGATTTGAGTGTTCACACTACTCCTCAAAAAGTCTGACATGGTCACTTGACCCCAAAAAAAATCGGATTTGCACCACTTTTACCTGCAGTGTGAACAGGGCCTTGGAGCTTTATTCAAATCTGTTCTTTTATATCACTATGACGTTTACGATACCAAGTCACGTTTTTTCGTGCTCAGATTTGTAAAATGTATTAATTAATAACGATTCCCTTTGACAAGAGACGTTAAATATGATTTATGAGCATTAACGGCTCACGTTAAGGGTCACGGATGCATCCTCGGCTGTGCACCGGTGTGATATTTCAGAGAAAAAATCTTGATCGTCAGATTGACCATTTGGGAGAAACTTGAGTCGGTATTCCCTCATGAGCCCTCTTTAACCTGAGAGTTTAATTCCCAGCACTTGGTATTGTCTTTTTAGAACCACATGGGAAGATCAACCTCCCCAAGTCCTCCTTAAAAGACCCAGCGCAAGAAGTCTCCTTGGAAACGGATCAGACTGTTGGAGTAACACCTCTGATTAAGCCTCTGAGGACCTGAACAAGCTCCAGTAACAATGCGGCTCAACCTCGTCGTCTCTCTCACACACACACACAGAAAGAGAGGACAGATCGTTCACTAACAAAAGCTCTAAACAATAAAAGAACCAACGTGCAGTTGTGTGTATGCTCCAAAGGAACGGTGCTAACGTTCAGGGATAAGGAACGGTTCTGAGAGGTTATGAGCTGACACACTTTATGAGCCCACCGTGTTGGTTTGGTGTAGATTACATTTAAACAGCTGCTGTGGAAACCTTAAACGTTCCAAAAAGACATTTCACAAGAGTAGCCATGCTGTTAAACGTTTATATATAAAAATAAAAACTAAAAAAAAAACCACTGCGTTTTTTTTTTTGTTTGGACGGCATCTTGCTCTCCAACCAAATCCCAGACAAAATCGGTTACACTATACGCTAACACGGTCAAACACGCTAGGCTGAGACGATCAGACACGCGCTCGATGTGAATCGCTGCACTCTCCACCAAACATATACCTTCGGAACTTATTTATTCTGGACCAGTCTGAGAGCAGAACCACAAGCAAGCTCAATTTCTTTTTAGAGTATCAATGCAAGACTGCAAAATATGTCTGACAGAACGGTTACCAACAAAAATAACTTCTAGATAAGGGGGAAACACCACCACAGGAGACTCTACAGTTTCTGAATTACATGAGAACAGTTCTAACACTCTCATTGTTATATATAATTCTTGGCCGAAACCAAAAACCAGGAAAGCAAGGCCGAAAACCGAGACACCGAAATAAATCAATACATTACATTGCATTTATGGCTATGACCGTGTACTAACCTTACTAAAATCAAGGCATTTCAATTGCATAAATTAATATTAAAGTTTCAAAGAATAAATCAATTACAAATTATGAAAATATTAATTTATAGCACATTGCAACAAGGCACAGGAGAAAATAAATTAAAATTCAAACTTAAATGTTTAAATTAAATGCACTCGTGTACATTAAATAATAATGTACAGGCCATCCATCGCGGTCTGGATCATTTCTCGTGCGCGCTGCTTTATTTCCGCATCCAGGTAACGATCTTTATAACGCAGATCAAGTACAAGACGAAAAGGAGAAACGTGTGATTTCTAAACGCCGGAGCAGATATCGACGTGTCGAAAAAAGAAAAACTCCGTAAGAGCCGCGAGTTCCTACTATTGACACCGTGTCCGTTTTCAACAGTACGGGATTGTGATTAATCGCATCGGTGTGCGTCGAGTGACAAGGTTAGGAACTAGATTAGAGACCGATGTTTGGTAACTTAGCTGAAAATGAACAAAGTGCTCTTTAGGCTCTTTGGTCAGTTCTCTTTTCCAGGAGTAGGTTAGTAATGCTTATACATATCGTTAGTTACACATTAGCCTGTTTAACCGATGTTAACGGCTGTTATAACTGTTCCATTTGTGAATAGGTCCTTCGTCCGCTATTCGCTCATAATTGGCCTCGACACAGCAACCAACCTCGTGACCTTTTGAGCAGATGCTGTTCAAATGATCCATAACTATACTGACTATATGTATGAGCAAATTGCACATTTTCACATGTCAACTCATTATCTGTATCTTTATCTGTATAATTGTTGCTGCAATTTCTGGAGCTTGCTCCTAAGAAGGAGCTTGCTCTCACCAAGGCACATGTGCTGTGGTGATGTGACAATAAAAGTGACTTGACTTGACTGTTCGTTACCATGAATCCCTCCGTTACACTTCATTATAAGCTCTTTTTGGAGATATTATCAAGTAACGAAAGGAAGTAATCGGTTCCCTCGAGCCTACGACTACGTCTGCATTTTTTTTTTAGTTTGGCCAGGACCAAAGAGTATTTCTTTTGCTATGGAATAAGTTTGAATATATTATCTTTTTTTTTAATCGTGATAAAACGGCATTCTATATTATCTACTATTCTAAATCAAAATCCTGCTTCTTCTTTACTTCTAATTTGAAATGCCACCTGATTATAACTAGATTGTGTGGTTTGAAAATAAGAAATTTTCAGATAAGAAAATCGATATACATCATATTTAAGCAAGAAAATAAACAGAATTGTAAAGAAAAGAAATTTTATATTAAGAACAGCCTAAGGAATTTGAGGAAGGTTCTTTAAGAAAAGTTAGTCTGGAGTTGATGTCACATTGTTTTTGTCCAGTTATAGCTACTTTAAATAAAAAGTTTGCGTTCTTTATAGGCTATGGGCCGTTTTGAGCTGAAATCCAAGCAATGCCCCGTTTCGATTGACAGCACCAACAGCCAGATCACGTTGTGTGTGATTAAATATGTTGCTCGTGGAAATGCGACAGTGGATACTGAGTATCGTAAGTGAGTATCAGCGCACGTCTCTGTACCACCACGAAGATGTGCTTTGTGATATCTGATACATAACCTCCCCCGTTAAGCAAGAGGAAAAAAACTAAACTAACAAACTGTTCTGCAGATGCTAGGTGGTGTGAGAAAAGTGGCTCACTTTGCAAACCTTCCTCCGAGCCAAGCATCTGATATTTATCCACTCCATCAGCTCTGAATCAGTAGCTGGCACCAAACCTAAACGCAGACTGAACAGCTGTCCTGTCCTGTGCGGTTAACCAACTCCGAGCATCTCGTGGGCAGGCGTAATATACGGATGTCACGCCGAACCTCGCAGCTGCATGCGAATGCTGGAAAACACCTCATTTCCTGCGACACTGGAAAGAGAAATCCAAGCTGGCCCTGACTCGCTCTCGTCTAGAAGAGTGGACAGCCTGCCAAATGCAATTACACACTGACAGAACAATTATTTCCATTCGCATTTGAGGGCGTTCACACTTACGAGGCCCTCCGAAGAACAGAAGGTAACATCCAGGGACCAAAGTAAGTGGTTTTGGCATAAAACACTGCCATTTTCTATAGGACCTCTAGGATCTTTATGTTCGCATAAATGCATAACAACCTTAACTCTGTCTGACCTCAATCTTTCTGAAATGTCACATGACTCGATGCTGCATAGTGACCTATCAGAGTTCACACTAGCAAGAAACTATGGGGTTGTCTATGGACCAGGTTATTGTGACATGAAAATTTGAACAATTCTAATTGCTCAAACGATTAAAATTAGATTTGTAACGTAACCCAAGTCGGACACCACGCTCCTGAGCTGAAACACACTCAAAACACTGTAAATCAGCGCCATAAACTGGAGGAAGGGTGCATGAAAAAGTAAAGCAAAGCATCGGAGCGAACAAGGAAAAAAAAAACTCAAACCGTATTCTGTACGAGCCGAAAGATCGTCGTTGTTATTTCTTAAACCACGTTTAGACTGGATTAGATTATGGGTGGGGACGTCGTTAAGCATTAAAACTTACAGAAGCAGCGAGTTTCTAGTGGGTTGTGTTTTCTACAAACTCAGATCAAGTAGTCATATGATCACACCCCATTCACAACATGGCCTTCGAGTAGTCAAAGGAGCACAGGAGTACAGAAGAGACACTGGTTCACCCCAAATTACTAAGAGAACCAAAGTTCCAGAAAGAAGATAAAACACTGGTCACAAAGTATTTAAGAACAATTCGTTTGTTTAATATCGGAAGCAGTGTCAGTGATGCACATCTTACTAGACTAAATATGGCAAGGGCATACGGACGAGACAAAAATGATCCCGGGGAAAGGATAAAGCACATCACTTCTATGAAACATGTCAGATTAAAACACCGCGACCATATAACAACCCTAGTTCCAAGTGATTGGTTCAAAGATCACATCAGCTTCGTTTGCTGTTTTTTTTTTTTTTTTTAATCAGCGAGCATAACATGCTTAAGAGAAATCGTTTCTAAATACACTAACACAAAACATCTCTATGCTGCGTGTGCGCTGATGCCACTGTTTATGCTGTTGGTTGTTGATTTTCCTCCCTTATTTGCCAGGCGTATTACCAAAAACTAGACAATAAGTACGCGATTTCAATATGTAGCAGTTAGGATCATGTCACAATTTTGTGATATTTAACAGTAATTCCACACAATCCACATTTTTCACATGGCAACCCTAAACAGGTTTGTCCCCAAGGTCCTAAAATAATCTTGTATTTTTTTTACAGAAAGTCATAAATAAAGGATGACTAAATCCATTCACTTGAGCTCACCATAAAACATTCATACAGTAACGTACGGCGCTGATGGCGAGAACAGGAACGAGATCCAGTTTATCACATGCTCTCTCTCAACCTACAGGCAAAAATGCTTCGCAAAAGCACCTGGAGGTGTACAAGAAAGATGACAGATTTTTTTGGAATATAGTGATGACTTAGGGTTGAGATGTGGTTACGTTTCGTTGAGTCGTTTTCATCGCCGATTATTGTTTCTATAGCAGCAGCAAACACACACTTACACTGCAGATGCTCTACACAATGTATGACGAACAGATGCAGAAACTGTTTATCAAAATGAAACTCAAAGTTTTCGAATTTGAGATTCATTTAACGTTTTACAGAACATGTCTGGCTTTGTAACAAAGCTTGTTAAATCAGTAAATGTGTGCACATCCCACCTTCATGCAGGTGCAGGACACAAGAAACTGTTAAAGTAGAAAATTTGTAATGTCCGCAACACTTAACCTCCCATCTTTATTAGTTGATTAAAAAAGCAACGTTTCGACCCTGTTGGGTCTTCTTCAGGCAAATGAAGAAGACCCAACAGGGTCGAAACGTTGCTTTTTTTAATTTGTAACAAAGCTTTACAGAGTTTATTAACACAGCAAAGTTGTTTGACACAGGATATCGATCTTTCATATGGTTTATTGGTAAAAATGACCAAAAAAAAAGAGAGAGAGAGAGAGAGAGAGAGAGAGAGAGATTGTGGGTGGGCTCGAGATTGAAGGAGGGAATGAGAAAAAGAGATAGAAATAAGTGCTGGTGATGGAATGACTTTTGGGAAGAACAGGAACTGGTCACTAAAACAGTCCACAAATTTTCCTACGTTTCAGCTGTTAAAACGTACAAAAACGGACTGTCCTAAAACACCACACAGATGTTCTGACAAAACAATACAGTCTAGATGTAGTTGATATACAATCGTGCACTTTGTATCAAAATAACATGCAAATCAATCGTCTAATTTGTTATGGGCTGTAACGCCTGTCAAAACGAACAAAACCGACTAAAAAACCCGACACAAACGATAAAAAAAAAACACACACACACACACCGAGCAAAACGGACGCTCGAAGAAGCAAGTAAAAAAAAGGGCTGGGATTAAAACAAAAAAGAAGCGACACGAAAATAACATGGTGGAGTGTGAACCAAATATAAACTCCTCACCCTCAGGGCCACTTACATGTCTGTGGTTTTCGCCTATGCTAAGCTAAGCTAACTAGTTACCTAACCAGCTTCAAATCGATTCAATCTAATCTCGTCGGTCATATCGAATTGCTAAAAAAAAAAAAACACAAAACGCATTGTGATAAATCGTCAAGACCTTCCATTTCGTTTATTAAATAAATAAAAATAAATTTAAAAAAAAAACAGTAACGCTTGAGAGTTTAGTTTTCTCGCTGCTGACAGAATTAGCCTGTTAGCTTGTTAGCCTGTTAGCATGCATGGCGACCAGAAGTAACCGACGAGCGATTTTCTTATTCCGCTTTCCAGACGCGCTGTTCACGTCAACGCCCAAATAGATCCATAAATCGTAAAAAATAATAATAATCGATTCTCTACAATCAATTTAACATCCATGTATCCGTAAAAACCGGTTTTATCCGGATTCACGTCTTTTTTTCCCCCTTCCCATCCCCCAACCCGCATTGTCCAACCGTTCCAGTTAGCTTAGCATATTAGCATAGCTTAGCATAGCTGCGCGTTTTTTGTTGTTTTTTTTGCTAGCTACGTTTAGCATCATATTCTTGCTTTACTCCAAATCATAAATCACAAATAAAATACAGTGACAACGCGGACAAAGAGAACCAGAGTGTGATGTCTGATGTTACCGTTTAAACACCACACCCTGGTTACACGTATTGAGTTGTTCGGATAAATTACCTGTCATTGAGCTGCTCCTCGGTGCCCGGTAACGGGTGCACAACGAAGTGAATAGAGGTCATGATTTTTATCCGAAATAACCTAGAAATATGAGAAATTCTCTATCTCTGTGGGTCTTTGAACACTTTTCTAAGTCTGGTTCGGGTTTTTTCATCACAAACTCGCTTCAAAACGGAAGAAAAATCCAGAGCCGAAACATCCAACAAGCTCCTACAACAGTCCACAAACCGCCATCTTAACTTCTACCGACTCCGAGCTGCTTCGTTATTATTTTTTTCCTCCTACACCGAGTTTCCGGTACGCCTTGATTTGACACTGGTGTGCTTTCATTGGTCGATATTATGTAGTCCCGCCCAATCAGGACGTGTTTGGGGAAAACGTTATAACGCTTCAGATGTAATTTTTGATGTAAACAAGGTTTACAATGCTCATTTTTTAAGCATTTTATCTTTTCTCCACACAACTCTGTGATGTGGAACAACAAATATATTAAGTTTAAAAATAATAAGTCTATATTTTACAGAAATTAGTAGGATAATGGTATAATTTTGGTGAGGCAGCTATTTAAGTACAGTGAGGAAAATAAGTATTTGAACACCCTGCCATTTTGCAAGTTCTCTCACTTAGAAATAATGGAGGGGTCTGAAAATGTCATCGTAGGTGCATGTCCACTGTGAGAGACATAATCTAAAAAAAAAATCCAGAAATCACAATATGATTTTTTTTAACTATATATTTGTATGATACAGCTGCAAATAAGTATTTGAACACCTGAGAAAATCAATGTTAATATTTGGTACAGTTGACTTTGTTTGCAATTACAGAGGTCACACGTTTCCTGTAGTTTTTCACCAGGTTTGCACACACTGCAGGAGGGATTTTGGCCCACTCCTCCACAGAGATCTTCTCTAGATCAGTCAGATTTCTGGCCTGTTGCTGAGAAACGCGGAGTTTGAGCTCCCTCCAAATATTCTCTATTGGGTTTAGTTCTGGAGACTGGCTAGGCCACGCCAGAACCTTGATATGCTTCTTACAGAGCCACTCCTTGGTTATCCTGGCTGTGTGCTTCGGGTCATTGTCATGTTGAAAGACCCAGCCTCGACCCATCTTCAATGCTCTAACTGAGGGAAGGAGGTTGTTCCCCAAAATCTCGCAATACATGGCCCCGGTCATTCTCTCCTTAATACAGTGCAGTCGCCCTGTCCCATGTGCAGAAAAACACCCCCAAAGCATGATGCTACCACACCGATGCGTCACAGTAGGGATGGTGTTCTTGGGATGGTACTCATCATTCTTCTTCTTCCAAACACGTTTAGTGGAATTATGACCAAAAAGTTCTATTTTGGTCTCATCTGACCACATGCCTTTCTCCTCTGGATCATCCAAATGGTCATTGGCAAACTTAGGACAGGCCTGGACATGTGCTGGTTTAAGCAGGGGAACCATCTGTGACATGCATGATTTCAAACCATGATGTCTTAGTGTATTACCAACAGTAACCTTGGAAACGGTGGTCCCAGCTCTTTTCAGGTCATTGACCAGCTCCTCCTGTGTAGTTCTGGGCTGATTTCTCACCTTTCTTAGGATCATTGAGACCCCACGAGGTGAGATCATGCATGGAGCCCCAGTCCGAGGGAGATTGACAGTCATGTTTAGCTTCTTCCATATTCTAATGCTTGCTCCAACAGTGGACCTTTTTTCACCAAGCTGCTTGGCAATTTCCCCATAGCTCTTTCCAGCCTTGTGGAGGTGTACAATTGTGCCTCTAGTGTTTTTCGTCAGCTCTTTGGTCTTGGCCATGTTAGTAGTTGGATTCTTACTGATTGTATGGGGTGGACAGGTGTCTTTATGCAGCTAACGACCTCAAACAGGTTCATCTAATTTAGGATAATAAATGGAGTGGAGGTGGACATTTTATAGGCAGACTAACAGGTCTTTGAGGGTCAGAATTCTAGCTGATAGACATGTGTTCTAATACTTATTTGCAGCTGTATTATACAAATATATAGTTAAAAAATCATACATTGTGATTTCTGGATTTTTTTTTAGATTATGTCTCTCACAGTGGACATGCACCTGCGATGACAATTTCAGACCCCTCCATGATTTCTAAGTGAGAGAACCTGCAAAATGGCAGGGTGTTCAAATACTTATTTTCCTCACTGTATAACAGACAGCTCTTTAATTACTGTGAATATCTGGATCATTATAAGATCCCTGTAACTGCTAAAGGAGTTTGCAGTAATATTTGATGCCATTCCTAGTGATCTTATTCTTAGTGATCTTAGTGACTTTTATCAGGCAATATATAATCTGAGATTATTCCCTTATATACAGATCAGTTAAGTATTAACGGTGTGAAAATGATAGATAAAAAATGTTATAACTTTTATAGAAAAAAAATTATGTCGAAGTACATTATTGCCTCAATGCAAACCTTTTTGGCGGAGTCACACATGCAAGTCACAAGTAAGTCTCAAGTCATGAATGTCAAGTTAAAGTCAAGTCGAGTCTTTTTTCATATTTGTCAAGCAAGTCTCAAATTTGCGACTTAAGTCTGACTCGAGTCAAGTCGAGTCCCCCATCTCTGAGTCATTTAACTCAAGTCCGAGTCAAGTCTCAATTCATGAATGTCAAGTCAAAGTCAAGTCGAGTCTTTTTTTAATATTTGTCAAGCAAGTCTCAAGTCTCAAATTTGCGACTTAAGTCTGACTCAAGTCAAGTCATATGACTCAAGTCCCCCATCTCTGCCTTTTTGAGATGGAAAGAGAATGGAAAGAGGTCTGGTGTTTACCTAGTAAACACTGCCTCACCAATAAAAGTTTAAGAAATTAGATATAAGGTTATTCGTTTGATTCCTCCAGAGAGACAATCAGTCTCAAGATTTTTCAGAGACATGGAGACTACACGCGTCTTTTGTCATTCAGAAGAAGTATCCATAATACACTTATTTTTTTAAATGCATATTTACCCAATCGTTTTGGATAGATATTGAATATCTAATATTCAAATTCACAAAATTAAAGATTCGACTATCTGGTAAAGATAGAATTTTGTTATATAAAAATAATATTTTGGAGCAAAATTTGGTGATTAACTTAATTTTTTTAAAAGGTGACGTGACATACGGCTAAGTATGGTGACCCATACCCAGAATTCGTTCTCTGCATTTGACGCATCCAAAGTGCACACACACAGCAGTGAACACACACACAGCAGTGAACACACACACAGCAGTGAACACACACACAGCAGTGAACACACACACAGCAGTGAACACACACACAGCAGTGAACACACACACAGCAGTGAACACACACACAGCAGTGAACACACACACAGCAATGAACACACACACAGCAATGAACACACACACACCCGGATCAGTGGGCAGCCATTTATGCTGCAGCGCCTGGGGAGCAGTTGGGGGGTTTGTGCCTTGCTCAAGGGCACCTCAGTCATGGCCGGCCCGAGACTCGAACCCACAACCTTAGGATTACGAGTCAGACTCTCTAACCATTAGGCCACGCCTTGCCCCAAAGCCCAATAGTTATGTATGGAAAATATCACATACACAAACATAAATGGAATAATAATAAACCTAACATTATATTATTTAAAATTGAACTTAAGCATTATATTGAGGCCCTAGAAGTGCAACGGATGTATAGAATTTTTGAATCCTTTTCTTTTTGGAACACTTTGTACGTTTTGTTTTCACTGTATAGTTTTTTTTTGTTTGTTGTTTGTTTGTTTTATTGTTGTTGTTTTTATTTCTGTTGTTTCCTTTGATGCTATTATAAATGTAATACATAATAGTTGAACACACTGTGATCCTCTGTATGTATATATATGTATATATTTTATATATTGTTATTGTTCTTGTTATGCAATAAAAAAATATATATATATATATATATATATATATATATATATATATATATATATATATATATATATATATATATAAAATGTTAAACAAAATTAAACAAAGGATAAAAATGAAGCTGGGATGAAAAGGAAAATTTGTGAATTATTTTCTGTGTTGTTTTTTTTTTGTGTGCATACACTAGTGAATTCGAAGTGTACTCGGGTTTCCTCCCTCGGTCCAAAGACATGCATGGTAGGTTGTTTGGCATCTCTGGAAAATTGTCCGTAGTGTGTGAGAGAATGAGTGTGTGTGTGCCCTGCAATGGGTTGGCACTCCGCCCACGGTGTATCCTGCCTCGATGCCTGATGACGCCTGAGATAGGCACAGGGTCCCCGTGACCCGAGACGTTCAGATAAGCGGTAGAAAATGAATGAATGAATGAATGAATGACAGTGTTTAAAAAATGAAAAAAATATATATATATTTTATCATCATATTGAACAGGCTAAGGGAAAAAAAACACATTCTAGTAATAACAAGAAAAATAGAATAATTAGAATAACATGACATTTATCAAATAATGTCTAAGTCTATTATCACAAGATTAAATGCAACAATAAACAGATAAAAATATCGCTGTTATATATGCTGTTATGTTAGATCATATCACGCAACATCTACGCTGAATATTTTCCTATAATAATATAATGTTACATATCTAAACTTCTCGAAACCTAGTAGTGTTGTGTTTGTTAGCTGGGAACATATTAAAAAGGTTATACACCCAGTCGAACATCTATTTTCCCATCGACATAATGAAAAACGATGGAAGAACGATATGGACACGGAGGTGTAGATCAGAAGCACCAGCTTGTTTTGCAGATCCTTAATACAGGTGTTTGGACTCGCCTTCAATCCCTGGCTAAAACAAGTAGGTCTGAACCAAACCTGCTTAACCAAACACAAAACCCATTGTCATTTGGGTGTTAGTCATTACGATATAATCACAGTAACCCACAGGTCATTGATTAGATTTGATATTATGTCAAAAGTAAAAAGACACGGGGAGATTTATTCAATCAGTCAGTCGGTCGTCGTCTTTGGTAACACCTTTATCCTGGCCCAGGAACCTAAAGATCCATGCACACACACACATTTACACACTCATTCACACCTATTGACAATTTAGAATAACTAATCTAACAGATTTTGGGAGGTTGGAGGAATCCAGAGAACTGGGAGGAAACCCACCAAGACAAGAAGTGTGTGCTAATTGATATTTAGACGCAGAAAAATGGCATAGGGCAAAAAAACAGATCTCAGTATAAGACAGTTAAACTTCATCTCAGTCTTAGTAGGACTAAAACCTAATATTCATTTAAAAAAAAAAGTATTACAATTATCTATCCATTTGCTGTTCTGTTTATCCTACACATGATTGCAGGGAGCCTGGAGTGTATCCCAAGGGACTCAAGGCACAAGGTCTCAGAAACACACACAAATTCATACACTATAGACAATTCAGAGATTCCAGTCAACCTATGAAGTATGTCTTTGGACTGGGGGAGGAAAGCAGAGTACATTGAGGAAACCCTTGAGGAAAATCCATACACACAGGGCAGAGACAAGAAGTGATCCCTAACCATGGAGGTGTGAGGCAGACATGCTAACCACTAAACCACTATACCCCACTTTATGAAAGCACCCTCTGGTGGAACATCTAAATAAGTGTGGGTGTGAGGTAAGCAGAGAGAGTGTGTGTGTGTGTGTGTGTGTGTGTGTGTGTGTGTGTGTGTGTGTGTGTGTGTGTGTGTGTGTGTGTGTGTGTGTGTGTGTGTGTGTGTGTGTGTGTGTGTGTGTGTGTGTGTCCTCATCTTTACCCCTTTGTGCTACAGAGCATTCTGATGTCATATTTCCTGAAAATTATACACACTTTACAGTGAGATGTCTGAAAAGACTACTTTTGTAGCTAGTGTATACATGAAGTAGGTTTGTATTTATGTGCTTGTTCAAATATGCTGTAGTTTCTCCTTCCAAGTGACTCCTACGGAGGAAGGTCCACATTAATCTCAGACTAAATTCGTCCTTCGACTGCTCCCTGTTCGAGGGTCAACAAAGCGGATCATCTGATCTGTACATTCTTTATTTTTCTCAGGTTTTACACAAGCCTCCCATTTTATCCAGCATGCAGGAATTGAACCTCGTTGAGAGTTTAGGATCTTGCTGCTGTGCCACCAGTGACAATCTAAGGCTAATACTAATCACAAAAAAAGTCAGGAGTTCAGGAAACTCCAGTGTCATCAGGTCAGTGGGAAAGTTTTCAGGACATAGAAATGTCCACTTACTGATGTAAAAAAAAAAAAGAGGCAAAATTGTGACCTATCATTCATAACTAAGTAAAAGTGATCGCAATTGTTGACAGATTGCTGTGGTACAAGATGAATAAAACATTTCAGGATTTCCTGTTATTGAAAAAAGAACTGCTTTAACAGGAGTGGTAACAGGAAGTATGGAATACTACACTATCATCGATCATTTTCACTTCGGTGTCCTGGAGTGATATATCTTTATTTATTTACGGGTGAACTATCAGGATCTTATATTCAGAATAGTTTAATGAGAAAGACCTCAGAACGAATCACACTGTTGGATTACATTCCTTAAAATAATCTAACATTGGGCCTCATTTCACTGTGTACTGCAACAGCTATATATGGTTGAAATGACAATAAAAGCTAATTGACATTGACTTGACTTGACTTTGACATTGACTTGACTCGACTCGACTTGACTCGACTCGACATTGACAGGTGTCAGTATAAATCCTTGAGTTGTAATCACGTGTGTAAATGGATTTTTTTAACACAGTCCAATCACTAGATTACAATGAACATAAGAAATACACATGTAGCCTTCAGATAAAGCGAACTAGTTTTGGGAATGTTGATAATGAAGATCGCTTCATGCTGTAATGGATACGTTTGAATACATGCCTGGTGGCCAGACTAGAAAGGGTCAACATTGGTGCAGATTTTTATTCCAACCAACCGGAAGCCACAGTACTGATCTGAAAGCCAAGATCAAACGATTAAACAGGTGGAATCAGGTTCAGCTTGTGCTTAATTGGAATGAAAACCTGGACCCAAACCAGCTCTTTGCAGATAAGCTCGAACACACCTGATCTTGCATGTTCATATAAAAATATTAATGTACCATAAAAATACCAGCAATTCCAAACATTAGTTAGTATGTCTTGACAGAACATTACAAAATGACATGTCATGATGGCGAGCAGAACAAATGACAGCCAGTCAAATGGGTACCTCAGACAATGATTTATCACGAGAACTGTACATACTTTATGATTATGATTAACTGAATTACGTCTAAATGTTTGGGACGGAAGCTAATGTAAATCCACAGCAGCACAGAAAAAATGTTAAAACGTTGAGTGAAATATAACAATCTGGCAACACAGGGTTGTTATTGGTATGCTGTGCATCACGCCGGCTTCACGCCTCTGATCACGTGTCGAGTCCATTCTGATTGGTAAACGGCTAGAAATTCCTGTATCGTGATTGGTCAAAATGTGATCCGTGATCGACTCATGTGTTTGAAATGACTCAATGAGTCTGATTAATAGAACAGCAAGTTAAATGAGTGTTTAACACTTTTAAGTCTCAGAGTTTACTGTCATGGCTACATTTATTGACCCTCGTGTGTCATCTGTCCTAAATCATGTAAGTAGCCTGTTTGCATTCACCAGGAAAACTGTTTTTTTTTTGTCTAATAACTAAAACGTTCTGACTAATATTGTTCATTTTTTCTTTATTCCTTAAATATATGTTCGTTCCATCCAGATTTCACCGACTGTGACTAAATAATAGGTTAGAATAATACTCATAATTAATAATAATAATATTTTAATGCTTGTCGTCAGAGTTAGGGTTGCCAGATTGAAATAAACCACTTCTGTGTGTGTGTGTGTGTATATATATATATATATATATATATATATATATATATATATATATATATATATATATATATATACACACACATTTTGTCCATGATGTTATAGATGGTAAAATTTTGGATAAACTATATCTTTTTCCTTTTTCCTTTAACAGCCCCTTCAGTGCAAGATGGCACCACATTGTGCTCCATCAGCAGAACCGAGCCAGAGCGAAACACCTCGGTTCAATGCCATCAGTGTGATCCGTCACACATCTGATCCCCTGCATCAGGTTTCCTCAGAGACATTCGTCACCGAACCCTTTCCCATCTGCACCGTCCGGAGCCACTGCGGTGGCCCAATTGACAGCTGTTCAGAAGTAAATCTTGAAAATCTGAACTCTGTCTGGTTCAGCTCTGCCTCCAAAACCCCTCCTGACACCATCACAGCATCATCTGTAGCACTGTTCCAGATACCTCTATGTACAGTGATCAACACACAAGCTCCATCTACTGTTAATCCCCCAGTTTTAGTGGCCTCTTGTGTTCCCAGCATGGTAGTGGTGCTTCCAAAATCTCACACACAGGCTCCGGTTGTCACAAGTAAAGGTTCAAACATCGCTGTCATTAACCCTGTAGTGAAGAACCCACCACAGCATCGTTGCCACATTTGCCCCCACGCTGACTGTGGTAAAACTTATCTGAAAAGCTCCCACCTGAAAGTGCACCTGCGTACACACACAGGTGAGGGAAGACGTAATCTCCCAAGTGGCTGTTAGTGTGTCAGCTAAACATAAACAGTCTACAGATATTAAGTATTAAAGGATCGAAGGATATTATATTAAATGCAAAACTGTTTATTTCAATTATTTTAGCCTCATAGTTTGTGTGTAACTAAGAAAACAAACACAGCTGAATACACCTTTGGTAAACAAGGCAATGTTAAATTCATCTTCTGGACTGCTTCTTTAATGGTGCTGGCAATCTACTACAATCAATTTATCACTGCTTAATGTCCCTCTTTAAATTCCTGTCTCATTCCCACAGGTGAGAAGCCGTTTAATTGTCAGTGGGAAGGATGTAAATGGAGATTCTCCCGATCAGATGAACTCTCCCGTCACAGACGCACTCACACCGGGGAGAAACGCTTCACCTGCTCCACGTGTCACCTTCGCTTTACACGCAGCGATCACCTCGCCAAACACAAGCGTCGCCATTACGTGGCCAAGACAGCTCTGGCTTGGCAGGCACATATCAGCCGGAACGGCTGCTTCCGGGCAGGAGCTCGAGCTCTCCTGCCCATCGCAATCAAACCGCAGGTCTGAATGTAGTACTCAAAGATCATGGAGGCTCATTTTAGGATTATTTACTGCACATTCTGCATCTTCTCTTTGAGGTTGGTGTGGCCAACAATGCCCTTTATATACTATGTTAAAATTATTCATGTGCAAATAATCACTAGAATTTCTTATTCAAGGAAGCTGAATCTTTTTCTCAGCGCTCATCGAGCTGTAGTCGGCTTCACAGCATAAACCTCGATCGGGCTCGGACGAAACGTTCTTAGGCTCTGTTCGTGTTCTTGAACTGCGTTCCAAGCTCTAAAGCAACATTACACTAGTTAGTGTAAAGAAGTGAACACACACTTAAGCACAATCATTTATTGATGGCGTTTTGCCAAACATACAGTAACAAGAGGTTAACATTTTTCGTCTGAGGGATTGAATTCATCTCATTCAAAATGACACTTGACTTTGTTTTGGTAAACCGGGAAGCTTGTCCATCAAGACCAACCTGCTCCAACAGCACTTACAGAAACCATATAGCACTTTCTTAAGCACACCCGACAGCATATACACATATAGTCAACGTACAACCAAAAGCTTCTAGGCATGTGCGGATAAGAAGCCACGTCTCGATATGTAACGTGCATAAACATGTTATCCTGCACAAAATATCGTCTCTTTGACTGCATTTCATTCTTAAAGAAGCTAATTACATGAGAACAGCTTAATGAGTATCTTCTTTGGACAAATATAAACTCTATGTTTTCAAAGATTGATGCAGTGCAGTTTTAATAACATGTTTAAAATGCCCAGCTATAAGCACGTCTGGGTTTGGTAGCGATATTTACCTTGATAAAATGACCAAGAATTAGTCAACACTGGACATGACATGCAAGCATAAGCAATAAATAAACACTGATTCCAACCAGCAGAAACAGCAACATCGATTTTTTTTTCCCCAGGAAAACTATTTCCATCCCTCATGGTTCACAGGCACTGATGGACATGAGCTCTTTAAACTTCTCAGTGCCAGCTGTAATTCCATTTAAACACCAAACAGTGGGACAGTGAGAAAGCTGCATAATTCAATTTCTACTGGTGCCCCATGTTGTTGGTTCTGCAGATTTGAGAAATGAAAGACACGTTTTTTTATATGATCTGGGCGTAAAGAACAAACGTGGGACATCAGGCCTACTTTACTTTTTTTTTCTGTCCAGCTGCATTTAAGAATGGAGTCTTCACTACACACAAATATGGTTTTGTGTGATGATTGTGATATGAACATCAGCACATGCCTAGAAGCTTCACATAAAAAAACAGGACGATGAGAGAAACATTTATCTGCTTTGTTATCCTGCTAAATCGAAGCCATGCAATTGTATTCAATATTGCAGTTCCGTTACAATTAAACCTTTGTAGCAATTCATTTTCACAGTATCTTCAGGAACTCTCCAAGGTCCTAAATCTTCATGGATAGGAACCATCTGTGGTCCAATATTGCTTTTGACCCACTACAATATTGCTCTGACAACTACAACAATCTTCTCGTGAAGATGGAGATATGTAGAGGATTGCGTCAGCCTCGTCAGCTCTAATGCTTTCTAGGTGTTTTACAGTCTCGTGTTCCTCAGGGAGCCTTCTAATGGCTGAACATTTCTTACGATGCCGACAAGAAAATCATCTAAAAGGGAAAGAATCATAACTTGTGCATTAAGAGCACTCAGAACATAGAGTTGGACCCAAATAATTTTAAGAATATCTGCACTGCCACCTGCTGGCTCCTCGAACACCAGCATCAGAAAATACATGGTTCTTAAAAAATTATAAGGCTTTGAATTTCAATAAATAAAACCCAACTTTATCTCGGAGGAAAATATCATATATATGCCTGTTTGTATATTTATAAAACTGAATTAAATACTCTAGCAGGTTTGTAAACAGCGCTAACCATCAATCCCGCACAAAATGACTAAACCCAATCCCAACAACATACATGACCATAAAATGCTTTTCCTCTTCATCCAATAACCTCTCTGAAACCTTGTTCATTGTATTCTGGTCCCATATAGAGTCCAGAAGGTTCTTTTTCTAATTAAATTGGCCAGCAGGGCTGCTGTAGCCCCAGAGCGGTTCTGCTAAGCTGGAGTAGAGATGGCACTCTCGCTCAGACTGGGCTTCTGAAAACATGGGACCAGAGAAAAGTTCTTCAGGGCTGTGTCCAGTATTATGCCGTAGTTTTGAATCTCGTACCTGTGTAAACAAATCAAGTTGTATAGAGTTAAAAAAAAATAATTACTTTTTTTTTAATTAAAATTATAAATGCTATCTACAAAAAAGGTAGTGACCACAAAAAAGTGACCTCAGTAAACGTTTATACAGATACATTAGTCGGCTACACCTAAGCATTTAAAAGCCTGCTACTGAAAGCTTTTACCAGTCTTGTGCAGAGATGATGAAGTGTACGGGCGGCGGCGGTTCTCCCATCACTGCGAGACTGTTGGCTCCGGTGTGGTTAAACACCAGCCAGTCTCCGACACTGAGCTCTGGGAGAAGACAGGACTCAAGCACCTGGTCCAGACCATCATTTGAGCTCCCACACAGACTGCTGGTGAAAAGCGGCTCCTCGGCAGACATTTCCTACAGCAAGACGACAAACAGCAAACCATCCATGAACTAACTCTACTCAACGTTTTCACTCAGTTCAGACACGACACGCAAAGAATCAAATCTTGGTGTTTCCTAACACATGACTGAAACATTGTACACAAACCCAACCATGATGATTTAAACAATGAAAATACTGAAAAAATCTTTTCTACTTCAGTGACTAACTGTGCTGTGAATGGACTGATCACATGTCCACATTAAACAAACATACGGTTTCGTAGAAAATACAACACTTTCATTTTATCATTTTTTTTGCTGTCCAGATGCGAATTTTATCACCGAGGAGAGGTTTAAATAGAATTAGTACAAACGTCCCTTGGGTAAACTAATCTGATCTGAATAGGGCTTATGGTTAGGTACTGGCAGTGGGTCAGAACTGAAAGTGAAAATGCTTCACCTTGAGTAGAGATGGAACAGGATCAGACTCTTCTAATAGTTTATAGGCAAAGGAGCCAAACACAGTGTCATTCAGACAGTATGTGAACTCCGGCTCATTGTTTCCAGACAGTGCATCTGAAGGGAAAAGGAAAAAATAAATAAACGTATTAGTTGACCTGTCTGTGGAGGCACGAGTGAGACAGCAACCTAATTCATTAAGACTAGCAGTTTTAACAATGACTAATTTCTTCTAAAAATGACACGTAATAAATCGCTAGATGTTGGATCTGTGTGTCAGAGAAAAAGCTTCAGGTCGTGTTAAAGTTAGTCAAATTCGAAGTTTTGCAAAGCACTAACTTTGTGCGTGATGATTGGCATTCTGAGCTGCCATTTTCTTTGAGATGACGCTCACAGCCAGTGAGAAAGCAGCAGACACATAGTAGGCTCCAGGTTCGGCGATGACAGACACACCCGTCGACTGAGGGAAGTATGCGTCCAGCATGGGCTTCAACGCTCTGTTCACCTGCAACGGAGAACAATTCAAACCAACTAAAAACAACAACAACCTGTAATTGAGAAAAAAAATAAAAATACACAAATGCACATTACATCATTCACCTGGATTAAGATAGTAACATTGGAGGAGAAAAAAAAAATCAAGTAACGAAAATTACAATTGCACATCTTATACGTGCAGTTCTGTCGTTCTTGAATCTGATCGGTCAGAAAGACTTGCTTAATTATCATAATAACAGTAATACTGAGTGTAATTGAAATCATAGGTTTATATAAATGCATTCATTCAACATGAAGAAAGAATAAAAAGTGGCTGTAAAAAGGAAAGTCTGTTTATATGCTATATGGGTTATACGTGGCAACTTCATTTAAGTTCCACATCAGATCAGAGTATAAACGGTAAAATAAATAAATAAATAAATAAATAAAAAAAAAGTCAGTTTCTTATAAATAACAAGCTGCAGGATGGTAACAGCGACCTCACAGTGGATTCATTACGCTACCCTGGAGTTGATTATTTTCCTAACATGACCTTAAAGGTTTTGTTCCATATATAACATTTTGTCCAGCAGGTGCTGCTGTTGCACAAAACCTTTGAAACGATCACATTCACCTCAAACTACTCAGCATCCTAAACGCTAGGTTGACCTAAAAGGAGTAATCTTAAGACTCACGTTACCTTTTCTAATTGAGCCTCGACTCCATCGAAGCCTCCACCAATGTCCAGAATACTCATAGAGAATCCAAGTTCAGCCTTTATAAAAACAACATAAGAAAATTATATTATATATATTACGCAGACACACAAATACAATCTAAACAAATGAATAAGGCAAGCTTATAATGCAAGACATTTCCTATCCTTTACATAACACAGTGCAACATACCCCCATGTCAAACACACAGCGTGCGTCTGAAACAGCATGAGTAAAAGCCTCAGGATCTGCGCAACAGCTGGGGATATGAAACCTAGAACAGAAAACAAACAGATCTGTCACTTACCATGCACGGACATGTGGGAACAATTATTTATACAATGCATCCTGTTACATCTCATAAATTTACAATAGGTCATTAAACCAATTATGACATGAACAGTAACCGTTTTTTAGCCGGACTCAATTAAATACGCATCAATATTGTAAAAGATCTGCGTGTGGGACTCACTTGACGCCGGTTATGTTTATGCCAAGCTCCTTTGCGCACTCCAGTAGGTGCCTGCAGTCCTTCAGGGTGCAGCCGAAGGGCATGGCTGTCTCACCGTGCTCACAGCAGCATGCCGTGTACACCTGCAGCAGCAGCCTAAAGCCAACAGAGTATTCAGAGCTAAGGATGCTGGGAGCATAGTAACTCAGAACAAAACAAAAACAAAACCCAAGTGTTAGGACACTGTATGCGGGATATATTCACCGTCCACAAGATGCCTTCATTGAATAAAAACCCTTGGAGGAACGTCGAAACAGAGAAATAATCTAAGACTGTCTTGTGATGCAACCCGACATGAAACGATTTACTGCTACCATTCCAAACCTCTTAGGCCCCGTTCACACTGCAGGTATAAGTGGCCCAAATCCGATTTTTTTGGGGTCAAGTGACCAGGTCAGACTTCTTCAGGAGTAGTGTGAAACCAGATCTGGGCCACTTCCATATGTGGTCCTGAATCAGACCCAAATCTGATTTTTTCCAATGTGGCCGCAGTGTGAACAGCCAAGGCGGATTTGATGCGACTTTTACGTCGATCTACATCGACATTCGTCACAATTATGCGCTTACAGAACGTTACAGAAACGTGACTGTTAACGTGTGTGTGTTAAGAGTGTTATATAAAGTGGTTACATGAACCAGCTCATAATGTTTGCATTGACTACATCACATTATAGCATTACATGATATGTTTGCTTGCACCAGATGATACAATACTTCCTCTATAACCTCGCCAACTTTTTTAGCGCAACGGCGTGCTGCGTGTGACGTCATCGTTATTGTTCGTTTGCGCATGCGGGTCAGAAACAGCAAACAGTTCACACTCTTATCTGATATAGGCCACATTTTAAAAGGTAATGTGTACAGCCAAACAAAAAAAATCAGATCTGAGCAAAATATCCGAATTGAGCATCAAGACTTGCTGTGTGAACATGGCCTTATTAAATGATTTAATCCTCTTAAAAATTAAATCGTGTAGTGTTTTATTATGTTAAGAAATTTCTGTGCAAAACAGGGATTCTTGCAGCGTTTAACACACAAATGGTATACATTTCTTTTTCTCAGTACATGACGATAAGGTGCACCCGGATTCTTACTTTGCATTTGGGTGGCAACGAGCGATCTTCCTCATTTCAGCCTCGTTGTCACACACCAGCAGCTGGACGCCATTTTTAGCAGCATATTTGATAAGCGAGAGTTGCTTACAGGCTCCACCCAGGATGACATCTTGAGCTGGGACTCCAAAGTTCTTTACCAACTCCAACTGGTGCTGTGAAAAATTTATTATTCCGCAGTTATCAGCAATCATACGGTGACTGAACAGTTACCCGAGCTACAGCTCATGTCAATTTGTATGTGCTTTTTGTCGAAATCACTGATTTCAAGCACATTTGTCCGATAATATTCTATAATACTCTACAAATGCCTCACTTAAAAGACACCATGCTAATAGGACATCATTAATTACCTCAAATCAAGTTATAAAGCGATTGTCTAACTCCTGTGACCTAATGGAGACATGGCAAAAGTTCAAGCTTACCTTGTTAGAGCAAACGAAGCCAGTTCCCAGTGCAGCCAGGATCTCAACCACTACAGCACTGCTGTTACACTTCACGTCGTAGAAAGGTCGAACCTGGTCCATGTGAGATTTCCATCGGACCTGCTGCCATAGGATGGCACCCAGATCCGCTACGAAGAACGCACTCTTTTGTGCCTAATTGAGAAGTGAGCACTCTGTTAACCATCTGCTTTAAAGCATCAATAAATTGCTTGGTTTTGTTTTGCAACACACAATTTATCTTTTAGCAATTCTTTACTAATTTCTAGACATTTAACACCGTGTACACATCGACATGCCGGACAATCAGACTGTCCTCTCAGTACTCACTTGAGTTTGGTCAGAGATGTGTTTGTTGATCACATCAAGGATAGCAGTGTCTCCTTCAAGCAGCTCGACAGAACAGAGCAATTCATCCAGCATCGCTTTCATCCTTATCCACAAGCCCGAGACAAAGCAGTCATAAAGCAGGTCACCTATATAGCAAAGCCCTCACAGCTCCTGGGTCCTAGTGATATCCACTGCAAGGAAAACGATTAATTAATAAATAAATAAATAATTTTATTCCCCAAACATATAATCCACTTTATAATCACGGTTACGCATTTCCTTTTTCATTATGTGTACTTACAGACCCATTTCATGTCATCACACAGTACTATAGAAAAGACAGCAACGTACAGCAATACTAATAGAACAAACAATCCTAGTGGGCTGTTTTCAAAACAGTATAAAGATAAAATGCATTTAACATTAAGGAATGCAAACACGATGCCATGTGCCGTCAGGAAAATAATCGATGACGTGGTGGTGTGATGCTCCATGACACAAAGCAGAGTCGTTTACCACCATGTCATTAAATATTTAGTCCTGTAACAACAGCACATCCCAAAGTTTCAACATCAAGAATCTCTGATAAAAGGAATTTATCCTGTCTTTCTGAGACAAAGCCATTTAATAGAAGTGAGTGGCAAACTCATTCCATAAATGTTAAATAAATGTCCCCAGACTGGAAGCATCTCCATATGGATGCTTTTGTTTTTATTTGTCCATCAGACAGAAAGAATGAATAGAGACCAGCTACTGAAATATTGCCTAAGTAAAAGCAGAGTGTTTGCCGAGACCTCGTCGTCATTCTCTTGTGAACTGATGTACAGTGATGTGAACTGTTTTGTAACTTGTGGTTTGTTTTGTGCTGCTGTTATTAGGGCAGCTGGAATCCCAGCATGCTTAGCTCTGAGAACTGTGTGTGTGTGTGTGTGTGTGTGCGCGCGCATGTGTGTTTTGCCTTTAGGCTTCTACTGCAGGTGTACAGAACAGACTGTTGTTAGCATTACAACCGAATTGAGGTGTAACCAAATCAGTGATGTGGATTACAGTACATGCCTCAAAACAATACATTTAGGCATAAATACGCACATCAGACATTTTAATCTGACTTTAGCCTGTGTGTCAGTGCGAGTCACAAATCAAGCTCTAATGTCTTTAATTACAGAAAGTCAAATTTTTTTTAAAGAAAGGCCATTATCCACTTGTTCTCCCCAACCAGTAACAAGCTTTTAGATGTGAAATTGAAATACACAAGAGTTGAAATGGACTGATGTTTACTTAATTCAAATAATAAATAAATCCACTAAAAACTGCATCAATTACTTTCTACAGCTCAAGATTCTCAGCTCATTCTTCTGATTACTTGACTACGTCTGCATTCTTATTGCAGGTGGTTCGAAATAACATGGGTGGAAGATACATTCCAGTTTTATTATCTCAATAATTGAGTCACCGGGGTTGTCAGTGTGATGCCACACAATGCAGTCTCACACTGTCACTCTAGTTTATCCCAGTTAAGCCTACTGAACTTACAGAGAAAGGTCAAAAGCCAGACCCCTCCTGTTATCAGCTAGGGTCCCAAGGGGGCTCAGCGTTGAAGTCCGACCGCTCCTGGCACAGACACGCTCCCGCACAGGTCTCAAGAGTCACAAGCTGCTGCAAGAAATGAAACAATCACACCGAGGCAATAATAGAAAGAAGAAAAAAAAAAGAAAAAAAAAGAGATTAACTTTGGCACAGTGAGTTGCAAAAGTATTCACCTCCTTTGAACCGACATGGTAGTGAGATAGATTTGATTTGAGATCGCATGACAAACATCTACAAATAATCAACAGTTGTTTTGTTGTTGTTTTTTCACATTTATTAAAAAGGTTATTTAAAGGAAATTCAAGTTTCCTTGATATCTTGAAAACTTATCTAATAAGAACGATTAAATGTTTATGTTTACTATCACAAGATTCTGTCGTTGAGATGCAGTCACAATGTAAAACAGTATTGAATGCAACCTGGCCACTTTAATAGGAACAAGGGCACGAGCAGCTGTGGGGAGCGGATATGACGCCGTCAACCAAAATGTACGAGTTTGACAGGAAAGGAGATGTTCCGGGGGAAAGAAAAGACTAGATCCAAATTCTAGATAACCAGCCACATAACTAACCAAATTCTAGTTAACCAGCCACATAACTAACCTAGTTAGCTAGTTAGTTAGTTAGTTACGTGGCTATATAACCTCCCTCACTAAGAACTCGGTGACCGCTAAGCTAGACAGCTGGATACACACCTTAAATAATATATAAGATAGTATTAAAATAATTTTATATATAATGTATATATAACTAAATAAAAGACCGTATACATTTTAAACATTGTTGTTTTTTTTTAATTTTCCGGTTACGCGCGCGCGAGCGCTAGCTGTCTGGTAGCTTAGCTTGGCATAGATTAGCTTAGCTTACTTACCTGAGAGAAATTCTCAGTAAAAGGGTTAAACCGTCTTCTCTTTTTCGGCGGAATGTTTACAAAATAGTGGGAACACCTTTAATAGAGATAAAATGACGAAGTCTGGCGGACACGGACATTTAGAAAGCACCTGAAAGTTAATATCACTATTAAGGGCGGAGAAGCTGAAACACGCCTAGCATGCTAATCGGCTACTTCCTTTTAACGTTGACGTTAGGAAAATGAGTAGGCGGGGCCATTCGGTTTTTTTTGCGTGTGTTTAAGCCAATCAGATGATAGGAGGCACGTTCCAGATGCGGTTCCGTCGACCAATCCAAGAGCGTGTGTATGAAAGCTGTTATAGGTGACAGGGAGAAGGGGCGGGGTTTAAGTTTTAAAAATGAATGAATAAATAAATAAATAAATAATTACCGCAATAAACTGTACCTGAGGTAAACATCTATTTATTACACTGCTGGTCTACTACACGTTATAAAAATACGTGCGTTCACGTTACTGTCGTGTTAAAACATGGATAATGAATTTTTAAAGTCTCTTTTTATTTTATAATAATAATAATAATAATAATAATAATAATAATAATAATAATAATAAATAATAATAATGTTTGTGGATTTGTAACAGAGATCTATATATTACCAAAAAAAATACTAAATGTTATTAATTACTAATATTTATACATCGTATATTTATAAATGTATATTAATGTACAGTAATGCATTTATACGTTAGAGGTGGGAAATGGGAAGATATATAGACAGACAGGGAGATAAATAAGCAGATAGATAGATAGATAGATAAATAAGCATACACAAATAGATAGATAGATAGATAGATAGATAGATAGATAGATAGATAGATAGATAGATAGATAGATAGATAGATAGATAGATAGATAGATAAGCATACACAGATAGATAGATAGATAGATAGATAGATAGATAGATAGATAGATAGATAGATAGATAGATAGATAGATAGATAGATAGATAGATAGATAGATAGATGGTCCTACCTGAAGCATAACATTTTTCACACATGCATGGGTTCCACACTCTGTATATATATATATCTTGCACTACACTCTGAGGTGTAGGATTATGATATGAAAATATGGTCTAGTCCAGTCTGCAAGTTCTTCTGCATATCTCACAGGTCAAGGCTTTGTGTCTAGTGTATGAGCTAAACAGATCCGGCTCCTTTATTTGAGAGCTGCTCTGAGGGAGGAGTGATGACCGCTAAAGGGTCTCTTGAAGAGAAAAAAACAAACAAACAGAGGCTTCTACTGGCTCGTGTTTTTGTGATCTTTATGTGATAAGTCTAATCGAATTGTGGTGAATTTTACATTCTCTGCAGGAGGTTCCATTAAATTACTCATTATTGAAAGTCACTGTAACCCTAGTTATACTGTATATGATTTTGCTGATGTATGTATATACCTTTAAATCTAGGTATAAATATATGTATGTATAATGTTAGTATAGAGGGTCTGCATTAATATAGTTAGTGTACAAAATCTTAGATATTCTGACATGGGAAACATGAAATTACATATTAAATAGTAATAATAATAATAATAATAATAATAATAATAATAATAATGATTTTGATAACATTTTATTGGCAAACTTATGTTTTTATTGGTAAAACTATGTGGGTTGGTTTATCTCTAATCTCTAATATCTGCAGATAAACAGTAGTCGTGTATGAAAATGTGAATCATCTGTTCTTCTGACTTTTTTGACTTTAATATGTTTGGCCGAAATCTAGTTTACTAAAAATAAATGAATAAAATTAAATTTAAACATACATTCACCCCAAATTAATTCTGATTCTCCAACATTGCTGACTCCAAATTTCTAAAACTTTTTATTATTGATACAGATTCATTAATCACTACAATGGTCCTCAGGAGAGATTCTTTTGAATATTATTAAAGAAATTAAAGTATTAAATTTTTCGTTACTTTTTTTTTACAGTCAAAGTCATTGAAGACATTAAACTATCTGGTTCTGTATCTGTACAAGTTTAAAACCATGCTGCTGTTATATGACTGGTTGAAGGATAAGTGCATGAATAACACGGTATATATAAATCTCCCACCGCTTGGTTTGGTGGTTTGACTCCCAACTCTTCCCTGTGTTTGGCACTTGCATGTGCTTCTGCTTCTACTCTTGGTATTCCAGTTTCCTCCTCCAGACCAAACGCATGACTGATTGCCATCTGTAAACTGTCCATAGTGTGTGAGTGGGTGGGAAACTGACTGCACAAATGGTTTGGCACCCCATACAGTGTGTCCCGTGCCTTGTGCCCTGTCTCCTGGTATAGTCTCCATGTCCCAGTGTAGGACAACCTGTTCAGAAAATGGATGGATGCCTATATACAGGGATGACAAAGGGTTTTTCTCAACCCAAAATTTGAGCTCACATCCATCTTGTCCCTAAAATTTAACTACACATCAATGTTAAACCTTGTGTAAACTGGATACCTTGTGTACGGGACTGTATATGGATTGCCCACTTGCATGCTTGTCAAGTAGAATAAACACTTCTAATCGAAAGAATACGTCAAATGAACCAGTGCAGCTGGAATGGGGAAGTGACACAATGCCTCTATTTGTTCGACCAGCTTCAGCGTCACATTGCCAGTGAAATTTTGTCCCTCTGGACCATACAACAAGTGTTCCGCGTTTTGTGTCGGCTCCCGCAGGACTATAAATGCCTGCATGGCTCCTAATCTTGTGTTGCATCTAAAGTGGCTCCCATTATAGCGAGATGTTTGATTACCATTGTTCTGATCAGAATAGTATCTGAGTTTGAGGCGCCTGTCGTTCGCAGGACATGTGTTTTGCCCACTGCAGGCTGTAACACCCCATGGCTTTGCATTGTGCAAGAGGAATTTGCATCTCACTCAGAATTGTTATGGCTATTCAAAACTAATGCAACTATAGACTTTCAGATTTAGGAACAAGGGACATGGTTACACAAGAAACCAAATTGAAGGAGGCAGCAGTTTAACTAATGTTAAAATTAATTAATTTATTATTTTTCGGTAACTGATGTGCTTGCAGTGGATCTCAGAGCATATCCGTATGTGCTCTGTGGGACATGTGCCCCATCCAGGGTGGATTCCCATCCAGGACATGTGCCCCATTCAGGGTGGATTCCCATCCAGGACATGTGCCCCAGCCAGGAGATGTACCCCATAGAGGGTGTATTCCCATCCAGGACATGTGCCCCATCCAGGGTGTATTCCCATCTAGGACATGTCCCCTATCCGGGGTGTATTCCCATCCAGGACATGTGCCCCAACCAGGATATGTACCCCGTCCAGGGTGCATTCTCATGCAGGACAGGTACCCCATCCAGGGTGTATTCTCATCCAGGACAGGTACCCCATCCAGGGTGTCCCCCATCCAGGACATGTACCCCATCCAGGGTGTATTCCCCATCCAGGACATGTGCCCAATCCAGGGTGTATTCCCTCCTGCTACCCAGCATTCCAAAGACCCACCATGTATCACCTGCATCCCAGACAATGATTACTGAATGAATAAATGTAGTAGTGTATTAAACTCTGTAAACAATTAACCTGCTTGACTGAACTTGACTGAAGATTAACTGTACCTGGATGTACCTGTAGGTAGCAAAATATATATAAAAAATCTTATGACCAGAAGGCTGTGTGGTTAAATCCTCGGACATTGTTTGGTCCTGAGCAAAATCCTAAATTATTTAATTTCATAAATCATTTATGCCTGGTTAGGATTCTGGATGTTGTTTTGCATAAAAGTGTCTGCCAACAGAATAAATTAATATTGAAGCAGTTTTGTTTTTTTCCCCCTTTTTTTCTATTGATGATGGAAAGATCTTTTTTGACTTTTTGGACAAAATCGTTGTATTCTCAACAACATATTTATAACTGATAACAACTCCTGATAAAACCTGGGCTGGGATAAAAAAAAACTACGCTTTAACCGACTCATCTTTATTAACATTATTAAAGAATGTTCACCATTAGCACATTCCAACGTGTCTCAAGGATGCTGATATCAGTTTGGCTTAAAAATAGACAGGCTTTAACCATAACAATAGCGCATATCTTGGGTGTTCTCTCTCATTATCTTAACCCTTTACCCTTTAAAGGCTGAACTTACCACACCTAATGTTCAGTGGGCTAAAGCAATAAAATACTGCATATCAGTGCAGACGTATATTATATTTCTCACTTTGTATCTTTAAATGGTGAGAGCAAAAAAACATGCAATGATATGGTATATGAAAATGGATGTATTAAATGCTGTTTAACATGGAAATATAAAAATGCTCGTCGGCACTGCTGAGAAAAAAATACATAGGGATTAAAAACGTTCATTCATTCATTCATTTTCTACCGCTTATCCGAACTTCTCGGGTCATGGGGAGCCTGTGCAGCCTGTGCCCCCATCTCAGGCGTCATTGGGCATCAATGCAGGATACACCCTGGATGGAGTGCCAACCCATCACAGGGCACACACACACTCTCATTCACTCACACACTACGGACAATTTTTCAGAGATGCCAATCAACCTACCATGCATGTCTTTGGACCGTGGGAGGAAACCCGTAGGTATCGAGGGGAATCGAACCCCCAACCCTGGAGGTGTGAGGCGAACGTGCTAATCACTAGGTCACCGTGTCCCCCGGATTAAAAACAGAAAATGTATTTAATGTAACCTCTGTTATGACATAATAATGACATAATAATCTACTGTAATAGGTTGTGATAAATCTGCGGTTGTGATAAAATGACTCCAATTCAGTCCAGTTAGCAGATGGTTTTATTCGGTACAACTTAAATTTGAGGCAAGATACAAACTGGCAATCTTCAAGCTGAACAGTTGAGAGTTAAGTGAAAGTTTTTTAAGTGGAAGTTTGAGGTTTGAGTAGGATTTAAACCGAGAACTTTCTTATACTATAATATGATACTGTACATCAACATAAAGGAATATTTTCTTGGTTGTCTGGATGTAGGTGCTAAAGCAAAACACAAAGGAAACAAACTGTTAAACTCACAAACATAGAAATGAAACTGCTCTTTTCAACTAATGTGCTGATGAATCCCATGACATAATCTGACGTGTCATGCTGTACATTGCTAAATCCTGGCTTTACCTTATTAAATGTGATTTTCTGAATTTCTGACTCTGCATCATTTCACACTGTACACCTTCAGCATTGCCATGTAGAGTTAACACTGCAACAGTGCTGTGAATCCTGCATTGGAGTAGAGTTTCAAAACCCGGGTAAAAACCCATGCTAACTCTGACTGCTTTTAAAACGTAAAACGTTCCTCTACCTGGTGCAAAAATCATGGTTTCCAACGATGTTAACCAATGTTTAAAAGCCTTTTTGACATGACAATCACTCCATGACAATCATTCTGAGACCTCTTTACTGGAAATGCTGGTTTTTCAGTCTATATTTAGGAAGCAATGACCCACACATGCTGATGACATTTGGGAAACTAAGGAGTTGTTGTAACAACACTAGCGACACGGATGTCGCGGGAGACTAAACACCCACTGATATTCCCCTCCTGCCACCCTGATATGCATGCGGGTGACTGATTAGGGGACGCGTGCCTAAATATTGTCCCCGTCGCCTGGACAGACGCCAGCCGCTGGGCAGCGGAACTCGCCTTTTGATCTGAGTGTTCGGCTCCAGTCAGTCCCGGCATTGTGTCCCAACACAATGCAACCCAGACCTGCTGAACTCCACAAACAGATCCCTTTGTGGGTTTTTCCTCAAATGCAGGGTGGGGGACACCCATTGGACAGGAAGTGGGACTTCAGTCCAAATACAGAAGGCCATGCCTCCCTCGGATGGGGCGGCTGACTGGGCATTCCTGAATCTAACCTCCAGGGAGAAGCCAGCCATGAAAACCTGGAATGTTTCAAACAGAACTTGCCCACATTTTTTATGGTTCCAGCCTGGACATAAATGGGATTTTTATGTACACACAACAGGTTTGACATATGACTTATTGGAGAAAAGTTTTTTCTTTGTGGTACAAATGTTAATTCGGCAAAAAAGCTGACATTTTTTACCTCAGGTAGAACCACTTTTGCAGTTGCGGTTATAGCTGCAGGTCTTCTGTCTCTATTAGATTTGCACATTGCGCACTTTTCTTTGCAAAATTCCTCAAACTCTGATAATAGTGAATAGTGCTCTATGTTCTACTCTTGCCAGAGATGAAATATGTCTTTAAATTATGTGTGAATAAGTCATTTAAATTACAGCATTTAGCAGACACCCTTATCCAGAGCGACTTACACTTAATCTCTTTTTATACAACTGAGTAATTGGTGGTAATTGGTGGTCCGATCAGCAGTTCAACACCTTAACCACTAAGCTAACCCCAAAACTAACTTCTGCTCTTTAAAACTGCTAAAAGCTTTGCTAATTTGCAGATAATTTAAGATTCCCACAATTTTTTGAAGTTTTGAACTTCTATGCAAAAACGATTACATTTACAGCATTTGGCAGACGGCTTTATACAGAACGACATACAAAATTGCTTTTAATTCTCTATCACTGAATACATTAACTCTGGGTCACTAGGTTACAAACTTAAAGGTGGGGTGCACAATGTTTGAGAAATGCTTCAGAAAACTGAGTCGGGCCGACAAACAAAACAAACGTGTAGCCAATGAGCAGAAAGGGGCGTGTCTTGTCAATATGCGGTGGAGAGAGTGTTCAGTGCGCATGTCTGACATTAGCAGAAGGCAATTAAAACATTGTCATGGCGGATACTTGCCTTTACGTCTGCCTCGGGTCCTAGGTGTTGAACATTGTCTTCCGCGTGAAACGGAGCTAAACCTTTCACACACAGTACTGCAAAAACACATTTGTATTACCATAGTATTACTCATTGAGTTCATTTACTGATAAAAATATCCCCTTGGCCAGCTGCCCCAGCAGGTTCCGCCATAATAGTTGCCTGGGTTACGTATGTATGTGTGGGGCGGAGCTATCAAAACAGGAGTGACACCCATTTGGGTTAGGGGCATGTTTGTTTTGGTGATTTCAAATGTCAACATTGGCTTTCAAACATTGTGCACCGCACCTTTAATACACCATGAGCCTAAATCACTGGTCAAAGTTTAAAAAAAAAAATGTCTGGATTCAGAGGACTATTTCACATTTAAACAGATAACTACATTTACATCAGATGTCATTTTTCTTTCACAAAGATTTTTCTTTAAATATATTTACAGCACAGTAAAAATAAAAGGCCATATATTAATTTTTTTTTACTTTTGCTTTAATTCGGTAATTTAGTGTTATATTGTTTCCTGTGTCGTCATTCCTAGGTTAGTAGCTAAAATTGTCAATATGTAATCAGTAGTACTGGATGGCATCACATCACCACATCACTGACTACATTTATATGACAGCACACTCTGTAATTATTTAATCTTCAGTTATATAAGTACTTGAATTATTTTCTTTCCAGTTAATCTCCTGGCATGTTAGGTCATGTCATGTGACCACTCACATAAAAATGTATATATATGTATATAACTTCTGTACAATTATACATATAATGTACATATTACATATTTATACTTTATATACTAACACACATTGTGCTTTACATACATCTTCACTATTTTATTTGTGTATCTCTCTCTCTCTCCCTCTCTCTCTCTCTCTCTCTCTCTCTCTCTATCTCTCTATCTATATATATATATATATATATATATATATATATATATATATATATATATATACAAACATATATAATACCTAAATATGTATTACATGCTGTACATATGCTACATATTTATCTGCACTTGTCTATTTGCACAATTGCTACTCTTTGCACTTCTGGTAGATGCCAAACTGCATTTTGTTGCTCGCACTATCTATCTATCTATCTATCTGAATCTTAATCTATCTGAATGAAATCATTTGAAAGACTGATTTTGGCTTATCTGAAGGACATCACTGGACCCTTACTGGACCCCTGCAGTTTGCCTACAGAGCAAACAGGTCTGTGAATGATGCAGTTAATATGGGACTGCATTATGTTCTGCAGTTTGTGGACTTCAGCTCTGCTTTCAACACCATCATCCCATCACTCCTACAGCCCAAATTAACCCAGCTCTCCGTGCCCTCCTCTGTCTGTCAGTGGATCACCAGATTTCTGACAGACAGGCAGCAGCTAGTGTGACTGGGGAAACTCAAATCAAGCACCCGCACCATCAGCACTGGCGCCCCCCAGGGCTGTACTCTTCTCCCTGTACACGAATGACTGCACCTCTAATGACCCATCTGTCAAGATCCTGAAGTTTGCAGACGACACCACACTGATCGGCCTCATCCAGGACGGTGACGAGTCTGCTTACAGACTGGAGGTGGAGCGGCTGTCTGTCTGGTGCAGCCTTAACAACCTGGAGCTGAACACGCTCAAGACAGTGGAGTTGATAGTGGACTTCTGGAGAACCCCCCCTGCTCTTCCCCCACTAACCATCATGGACAGCATTGTCACAGCAGTGGAGTCATTCAGATTCCTGGGAACCACAATCTCCCAGGACCTGAAGTGGGACATTCACATTGACTCCATTGTGAAAAAGGCTCAGCAGAGGTTGTACTTCCTTCGTCAGCTGAAGAAGTTCAACCTGCCACAGGATTTGCTGAAACAGTTTTACACTGCCATCATCGAATCCATCCTCTGCACCTCGGTAACTGTTTGGTTCAGCTCAGCCACCAAATTCGACCTCAGAAGACTACAGAGTGTAGTCCGGACTGCTGAGCGAATCATTCGCACAACTCTCCCCACTCTTCAAGACCTGTACTCCTCCAGAGTGAGCAAAAGAGCAAAGAAAATCACCCTGGATCCCTCACATCCAGCACACTCCCTCTTTGAACTGTTGCCATCTGGTCGGCGCTACAGAGCCCTGAGCACCAGAACGACCAGACATAGGAACAGTTTCTTCCCTCAAGAAATCCACCTGATGAACAATTAACACCATGGAACACACAACACATAATATTTGAACTATGTAGACCTCAATTTGCACATTTCATACTTGCAATCTGTACATACATGCATACATATTGTCTGAATGTTTATGTTTACTTCAACTGCACATTTCACAACTGCACATGTGTACATACAAATTGTATATATTGTATACTTATTTGCATATGTATATTTTATATATTTATTTTAACTGCACATTTTACACCTGTATATGTGTACATACAATTTAATCTATACTACATATGTCATTCTGTTACACTGTGGAGATTATGTCACTAAAACAAATTCCTCGCATGTGAAAACATGTCTGGCAATAAAGCTGATTCTGATTCGATCGAATCAGATCGTTCTAATCTATCTATCTATCTATCTATCTATCTATCTATCTATCTATCTATCTATCTATCTATCTATCTATCTATCTATCTATCTATCTATCTTGAGAGCATGTGGTAGCCTAGTGGTTAAGGTGTTGGGCTAAGAATCGGAAGGTTGTGAGTTCGATTCCTACATCCACCAGTTCCCACTGCTGGGCCCCTGAGCAAGGCCCTTAACCCTCAATTGCTCAGTTGTATAAAAATGAGATAAAAATGTAAGTCGCTCTGGATAAGGGCGTCTGCTAAATGCTGTAAATGTAAATGTGTTGTGCTAACAATTCGAAGGTTGTGAGTTTGATCCCAGGTCCACCGAACTGCCACTGTTGGGCCCATTGGGCACTTAACCCTAAAAAAAAGGTATGCTGTATAAAAAAATAAAATGAGGTAATGTAAGTCGCTCTGCATAAGGGCGTCTGCCAAATGATGTAAATATAAATGTATCTATCATACAAGTACAGTATATGCAATGTGTGAGTGCAGTAGCACCTCCGCTGCTTTAGATGGCGCTGCATGTGAATATCCTCCTTTATCTCCTCCGGCAGCTCAGCTGACTGTGACGCTCTCTGGAAACACCACAGTTATGACATTATGAATATCCATTCGTACGATTTAGCGCTTTAAACTATAACAATAACACAATTACAGACACCGATAAGTATTTTATCTGCTTTTTAATCACCTGTATCCTCGTCTAGCACAAAGGTAAGCCGTTTTTCTGTCACCGAATTTATTTATCATTCATTGTGCTTCGAAACAAAACGGCAGGTAGCTTTTAGCATGTTAGCATTTAGCCATGTTAGCATTTAGCCATATTAGCTTCATTAGCTTTATTTATCTACGAGTTTCTATATACATATACACGTTATAACGTGCATAGAATCACACGTCATAATAAACGGTACTTTGACACGCAAACGTCTATAAACCGTTAGCAAAATAACAAACGTAAGATAATTTAACTAGCCGGTTATCTAACTGCTAGCAAACTATTTATCTATCTATTTATTTATTTATTTATTTATTTATTTATTTATTTATTTATTTATTTAATGAGCAAATGATAACATAATAAAATGCAATTTGCAGTTTGTTCAAATCTTAAAATTGTAACAACACGAATGAATGAATGAATGAAAGAAAAAATAATACAAAGAAGGGGAATGGAGCAATAAAATTAATTTAGAAAAGAGGAATAAAATGAACAGCTTTGTAAAAGTCCATAGTTTTGACAGCTTTTCTGCTCGTGAGTCATAAAACGTTTGGTTTCTATTCAGACCACTTTACATTCACGGATGTGAAACTTTCCAAATAAAAAAATGATAAAATGATTTAAAATAAAAAGATGACATTTCACCATTTTTACTTTCCTCGTACAAAAAAAAAAAAAATCATAACATCTTTTTTCTGTATATGAAATTTTTTGTCCCACAGAATGATTCAAAAACACGTTCGACATCAATAAAAAAAAAAACTAGTGTACATACAATAAAAAAGGTGGTTGTTGGTTTGTTGGATAAATTAGGTGCTTAATTTTAAAATATACATCACTAATTTTATTGTTAATGCAAAACTTTATAATACTATTATTATTATTATTAAGTCCAAACCAATTTCTAATTAATATTCTCAAAAAGATTGTCCCGTTATTGTCTGTAAGTAACTCCCTAAAAAATTAATTATTTTTTTCTTTAATATTAATATTTTCCACAAAAAAATAGTTTTAGTGGAATTTAAACTAAGAATTTAAACTAGCTGTTTTGCTAACTGGAATTACTGTAAATTAGCACAGATTTGTCACAGGTGGATAAATGTATGTTCAAAAAGAAAATGTCATCATTTTCCTTGTACCCAAATTGGCAAAATATTCCTTTTTCATTTTTTTAGTTCAGTTTTAAAATCGGCGAGGCGAATAATAATGACAATTATCAAGAATCTTAAGCTAGCTTTGTTGCTCAGACTGTGCCGTGAGTTGTCAATCGTTTTGTAGAAAGGTTCAAACCTCAGCAAAAAAAAAAATCTATATAGGCAACTAATCACATCACCTGAGCTGACGGAGGATCAGATGAGTTTAAGCTAACATGGCTGAGCGAGAAGTGAGTGTGACAGATCAGTAGAAAAGTTCTTTAGTCATTGCACAGGGTAATACAAAATGAAGTGTCAGTCCTTATGGTGCAAGGACTGACAAAAAGATAAAAAGGTAAAAAAAGAAATGCATAAAATTAAAAGAATATAAACATAAGAGTTCCAATGAAATGCTATTTAGTTGAGGTAGAAGGCAGCATTTATTGCACTTAACATATTGCACATGTGAATAGTAAAGTATAGTATCAACAAAAGTTAAGTTTAAATAATATTAAGCTATTGCACTTTCAATGTCTTTCATACAGATTTGTGGTTGGGAATAAATAAATATGAGGTAGCGCTCAATGAGCGCGTCTAGCGCAAATAGTTCCGAACGTTCAGTGATGTTTTTTGGTGATTCTCTAACGGCTTTGGGAAACTGTTCCTGAGAAACTGTTCCTGAGTCTGTTTGTGTGCGATATGATGGACCTGAAGCTTCTGCCAGATGGTAGAAGGTCAAATAGGTGGTGTACAGGGTGGGTTGGGTCTTTCAGTATGGTGTTTTCTCTGCTGTGCTAGCGAGAGCTGAGTACCGCTGTTGCTTATGTGAAATTGCCAGAAACTAAACTCTATTCCTTGTTCTAAAAGAAAAACAAACATCTTTTTTTCTCTCTTAAACGCACTTCTAACGGAAGCTTAATTCAACATAATAAAATGCAATTATAAAATAATAAATAAATACACAGTATTTTGTGGATAGACACAATCCACAAATCAAAGTAATGTTTTTTAAAACCTCCATACAGTAAGACGGCATGCATATCCCGTGTGTAGTGTTGTGTAAATAATACGAAAAAAAAAGCAATCTCTCGGCTGTTTTTCTGCCTCAGCGTTCAATCATGACGGAGTTCTGGTTGATCTCGGCTCCTGGAGAGAAAACCTGCCAGCAGACATGGGACAAGCTGATGGTGGCCACCACTCGCACCAACAACCTGTCCACCAACAACAAGTTCAACATCCCGGACCTCAAGGTTCAGCCATTTCTATTATTTATTCATGTTAATGTCACATAATTTGTGTAAATATCGCAAATGAATCAAATCGACGGTATTCAGATTCATTCGTCAGACGGAACTGTTTGCTCGTTTTGTGTATTTCCCAACTGTGGCAATTCGGGACTTCTCTATTTGAGTAAAAATTCTTTCAGTTCCTCTTGCATGGATCTTAACAGTATGACCGCTGTGAGTGGATCGAACTTCATACTTCTCTTAAAGAGTTTCAATGTTAAAAAAACTACTTTCACATGGACTGAGGTGTTTGATCGGATGTAGTGAGATAAAGGACCACTCGGCGCAGTAGGGATTCAACCACAATTCCTTCCTTTTAAATGTTAACTATAGAGTAGACTGGTATTGATTCCAGAGATATCTGCACATTTGCTAAAGAATAAAGTATTGGCACCCTTTTCTAGGCTTGGGGATGATGTTAAAGGAGCACCACCATACAGTAGACACAACATTTTGAACACCATTTAAGATTGTGTGCTTCTCTTCCACACAGCCGCAGTTTGTACCACTTAATAAGTTTGTTTGCACCCGACGAAGCGAGAACGCAGGCGGCGCCTCGCAAAGCTCTGACTGATCAAACAGACTGACTGCGTTTTCTTTGCTCCATCATGCTGCTTTCTGATCAAAGCCTGTGCTTCTCGGTTCCCCTGCAGGTCGGGACATTAGATGTTTTAGTCGGACTCTCAGATGAGCTGGCCAAGTTGGACTCTTTTGTGGAGAGGTATGTTTTTTTGTTTTTTTTCCCCCTCTTCACTCTCCAGGAAAATATTGCAATGCAAACCATCTGTCTGGTTCACACACTTGTCTTTAACCTGAACAAACTTTTCCAGTCTCACCCAGTGACGATTTCAGTTTTGTGTTCTGTGAAATTTCGTGCTTGTGATGATACGATTAGTTCAGTAGGACAGGCTCAGTGTTCACGGGTCGAGTCAAAGGAGTTTAAACTGTCCGGCTTATTTAACGTGCTGAGGAATCTCACTCAGCGG